>NC_041391.1:172964038-173007699 GCF_002162155.2 Triticum dicoccoides
ACATCTGTCTCCGAATCCTCATCTGAGGAGCTATCTGTAACCAGCAAGAAATCTGCATGGACAGGTAGCACTGACTGCTCCGAAGACCTTGTTTTAACTCTAGATTTTCCAATGACCGACTCAAATGGTTTATGCACAGGAAGAGTATATGAATGTATAAACATTGTTGACAAATGGAATACATTATGAAAAAAAATATGGCACGATACAATTCACATATACGATGACTGGCTAAATAGGATGGCATTACATGATTCATGTATATGATGCCTGGCTAAAGAAGATGGCATTGCATAATTCCCATATACTCCCTCTGTTCCTAAATATTCGTCTTTTTAGAGATTTCAAATGGACTACCACATACGGATGTATATAGACATATTTTGGAGTGTAGACTCACTCATTTTGTTCTGTATGTGGTCACTTGTAGAAATCTTTAAAAAGACAAATATTTAGGAATGGTGGGAGTATGATATAGAAAACAAACAGTTGGCATTCACACAAAGCAAATCTAAACTAAGCTGATGACATATAAGATGTATAATGTAAGCAATGTGAGCCGCCATATGCATGATATGACCAACATCAGCATGCCAGGTTTGAGGAAACACCTCAGGTGGTAAACAGGTGTGGTCGGCTCCTTCTGAATCCCCATCTGAACAGTTATCTTCCTCTGGAATACAATCTGGAAATGCGGGAGGGGGCCACTTCGCCCACCATGGAGCGGCGTCTACATGACATTATATTCCCACACAATGGTCTTCTCTTTTTCTCTACATGTTCAGTACGATTGTGTACAATATCTGACATGCTTAATAAAAAATAGTTAGATTTTGTAAGGCCTAAGGGGTGCATGCAAAAATCAAGACTGATGGTAGCAAACGAGTGGATGGATCCAAAACTAATGATAGCAAGTAGATTATAGCTTCAGTTTAAAAAGATAGACAATTGATCATCTATTGTTTGTTGCCCACCCAACATGAACCACATAGAAGACCCCAGATGAACCAGATAGTAGACAGATACTATTCGTTGCTGCCTCGATATGACACCCACGGGCATTTTAAAACTCAAGTTTGAACGATAAAGTAGCAGGTAATAATAACCTATGTATAACGTAAGCAAACATGAAAGACTACGACCTCTCTTCCAGAATTGTGTATTCCTCAGGTTCATCTGCACAGTCGAAGATGGTAATATAGTTGGCGTGGCTGCCGGCAACGTGGAAGATGATCTGAGGCGGCGAAAGAAAGTCTGCATGGGGGATCTCTGCTGCAGTGAACGCTTCTGTCGATGGTGCACCTCAGGTAGGGTGGATGACGACACGACAGGAGCAAGACATAACACACAGAGTTTTCTTTGACGCCTATCTGAAAATGAAGTAAATTTGTAAGGGCTGCTTAGAATTGGAGGGTTCTATAAACACAGGGACAGGAAAAACACAGGAATAGGATAGGAATGCACGTGCAAAACTAAGCATTTGGAAACATAGGATTTCACTCAACCTGGGTGTTTGGTTCACATGAATTGGAAGAATAGAGGAATGGAGAAACGTGGTCAAATTAAAGTCAAACCACGTGAAAATGAAAAAAAAAATCTTATTATGCCAATAATGCAATTAGTTCTATTCTTCATGCATATTAATTTAAAAAGGACGTCCAAGTGTATATTAAAATTCCTACATTTTTTCTTCGAAAGAGACACCAAAGGAAAAATTCCTCCAGTTTTGCTTTGCTCCACTCCTTCTAACCAAATGCATGAACAGTAGTACCATAGTAGTTCCATAGCAAAGGATCCCTGAGGGATCGACATGAATGCAGAGTAACAAAGTGATGCGGCGAGTGTACAACCTCTTTGGCATAGCCTTGTGGACCTCAGCATCATTGGGTTGGACGTGGAGGATGGTGATGCTGGTGTGACTGTCAGAGGCGGGGAAGAAGATTCGAGGCCTCTAGAAACAACGTCGAGGGTACTGCTCCATTGTGATGGACGGTTCCGTCGTTGGAGCAGCTCCAGTGAGGTGTACGGTGGCGAGGCTGAAGCATGACAAGACAAACAACGTTAATATGAAGTGGGACTCTAATATCATCTGCAAAAGATGATGTAAAATACATCACTAAAAAGTGCTAGATGTAAAACACATCAGCCGTGCCACGGCCGCTCCGACAGATGCTGGTAAGTACTGTTCACTCTGAACATAACTGAAGAAACTGAACTTTACAGTCGAAACTGAATTTTACTGTCGAAACTGATTGAACGAGTAGCAGAGCATTGCAATAGATGTTTAGGGCGTTCGAGCACTAGTAGCAGAGAAGTAGTGATCTAAATCAGCAGACGCTCGAGCAGGGAATGCACTAGCAGAGAGCAACTCGTGCAGTAGCACCGCGAACGAGTGCTAAAGTAGCAACTCATGTAGCTGCCGAAGGTTGTGCAGCAGCAGCAGCAGCATCAGTGCAAGCGAGAGCAAGAGCAGAGCAGCAGCATGAACTAGAGCAAGAGCGGAGCAGCAGCGCGACCGACAGCAATAGCAGAGCAAAGCAGCAACACGAATGAAAGCAAGAGCAGTGCAGCAACACGACCAACAGCAAGAACAGAGCCGCAGCGCGAGCGAGAGCCGGAGAGTCTACAGCTAGTGTCGGTGTGGAAGTCACCGCCGAGGAAGCAACGACATGGCGGAGAGACGTTGTGGATGATGTGGCTGGCGACGGCGACGACAATGGAGACCCGCCATGGCTACTCGGTATCGAGCACCGGCAGCCCTATGAGATTGAGTAAAAGATAAAATGCAGCAGTGAGTGCGGAACCTCCTTGGTGGCGCTGAGTTGGCCTCAACTTCATTGGAGGAATTGGTGAGGGTGTTGCGGTTCCGGTGGGGCAGGTCAAGACGGTGCTGTGGGGATTGAGGTGGCGCAATAGACGAGGCAAACATCGGGGCAGCTCCTTGGAGGTGGAGGACGGGGAGGCTGATCCGGCGGGACAATGAGATCGACGACGGATCCTCATCCGGTGCGGTGGATGAGGGACGGCGAGCTGTTGTGGTGGACGACATAGTCGAGGAAGAGTCTCCGGCTGGGCGGCGGTCGGGAGGCCAGTGGAGGAGCATGGGGTTTCACAGGTTTTGGCGGCCTCGGTGCATGAATGGGGGGACGAAGGGGAAGGGAGGGTGAGCCATGGCTAGGGAGGCGCTTGTCCAAAATACAGGGTAAGTTACCAGCGTACCCCCACTGGTTTTGACATCACGACATGGAGCTTCATTTCCGGCTGAGGGTTAGAAGGGGGATTTTGCGTGTCTGGGCTACGGGACCAATTTCGGATGAGGAGGGAGTTTTCACGCGCGTCGAAATTTCGGGATAACAAGGCGCGGCGTGATACGTCTCCAACGTATCTATAATTTTTGATTGCTCTATGCTACTTTATCTACTGTTTTAGGCAATATTGGGCTTTATTATCCACTTTTATATTATTTTTGGGACTAACCTATTAACCGAGGGCCCAACCCAGGTTTGCTGTTTTATGCCTATTTTAGTGTTTCGAGGAAAAGGAATATCAGACGGAGTCAAAACGGAACGGAATCAACTGGAGAAGTTATTTTTGGAAGGAAAGCAACCCGGGAGACTTGGAGTTCACGTCAAGAAAGAAATGAGGAAGGCACGAGGTAGGGGGCGCGCCCTCCACCCTCGTGGGGCCCTCGTGGCTCCCCTGACGTATTTCTTCCTCCTATATACACCAATATACCCTCAAACTTCCAGAACAGAAGATGGATCGGGAGTTCCGCCGCCGCAAGCCTCTGTAGCCACAAAAAACCAATCGGGACCCTGTTCCGGCAACCTGCCAGAGGGGGATCCCATCAGCGATGGCCATATTCATCATCCCGGCGCTATCCATGACGAGGAGGGAGTAGGTCACCCTCGGGGCTGAGGGTATGTACCAGTAGCTATGTGTTTGATCTCTCTCTCGTGTTCTCTCACGTGTTCCATCTATGGCACGATCTTGATGTATCCCGAGCTTTGCTATTGTAGTTGGATCTTATGATGTTTCTCCCCCTCTACTCTCTTGTGATGAACTGAGTTTCCCCTTTGAAGTTATCTTATCGGATTGAGTCTTTTATCAGAACACTTGATGTATGTCTTGCTATGATTATCTGTGGTGACAATGGGATATCATGTGCCACTTGATGTATGTTTTGGTGATCAACTTGCGGGTTTCGTGACACTTGGGAACCTATGCATAGGGGTTGGAACACGTTCTTGACTCTCTGGTAGAAACTTTGGGGCACTCTTTGAAGTACTTTTATGTTGGTTGGATGAATCTGAGATTGTGTGATGCATATCGTATAATCATGCCCACAGATACTTGAGGTGACAATGGAGTATCTAGGTGACATTAGGGTTTTGGTTGATTTGTATCTTAAGGTGTTATTCTAGTACGAAATCTTTTATAGATCGATCTGAAAGAATAGCTTTGTGGTGGTTTCGTACCCGACCATAATCTCTACGTTTGTTCTCCGCTATTAGTGGCTTTGGAGTGACTCTTTGTTGCATGTTGAGGGCTTGTCATATGTTCTATCTATGTTATTATTGTTGAGAGAACTTACACTAGTGAAAGTATGAACCCTAGGCCTTGTTTCCTATCATTGCAATACCGTTTACGCTCACTTTTACCACTTGTTACCTTGCTGTTTTTATATTTTCAGATTACAAAAACCTACATCTACTATCTATTTTGCACTTGTATCACCATCTCTTCGCCGAACTAGTGCACCTATACAATTTGCCATTATATTGGGTGTGTTGGGGACACAAGAGACTTTTTGTTATTTGGTTGCAGGGTTGTTTGAGAGAGACCATCTTCATCCTACGCCTCCTACGGATTGATAAACCTAAGGTCATCCACTTGAGGGAGATTTGCTACTGTCCTACGAACCTGTGCACTTGCAGGCCCAACAACGTCTACAAGAAGAAGGTTGAGTAGTAGACATCAAGCTCTTTTCTGGCGCCGTTGCCGGGGAGGCAAAGGTAAAGGGTACTCACACTCCGTCAACTAAGCTCTTTTTTGGCGCGGTGAGTGCTTGGAGGTATATCTTTAGATCTTGCAATCAAATCTTTTTGTTTCTTGTTTTAGCACTAGTTTAGTTTATAAAAGAAAATTACAAAAAAATGGAATTTAGAGTGCCTCATATCCTTCATCTTTTTAATATCTTTCGTGAGTATGATGGAAAGGAAAATTGTGCCAAAGTGTTAGAAGAAGAATTACATAGAATGCTTGGCATGAAATATGTGAATGATGAGCATGATTGCAATGTTGTTAGTATGAATTCCTTGAATATCCATGATGCTAATGATATGCAAAGCCACAAGCTTGGGGAAGCTATGTTTGATGAAGTTGATATTTTTTGCCCCCCAAGCTTTGATGAGCAAATTTACTATGATGAAAGCATGCCTCCTGTCTATGATGATTATTGTGATGATACGTATGCTATAAAGAAGAATTTTGCTTATGTGGAGAGTAGTAAATTTTCTATGCTTGTAGATCATGAAAAGAATGCTTTAGGTGCTGGTTATATTTTTGAATTCATTCACGATGCTACTGAAAATTATTATGAGGGAGGAACATATGCTTGTAGGAATTGCAATAATATCAAGCTTCCTCTCTATGTGCTTAAATTCTTGAAGTTATGCTTGTTGTGCCATCCTATGCAAGATGATTATTGTTCCCATAAGTTGTTTGCTCACAAAATCCCTATGAATAGGAAGTGGGTTAGACTTAAATGTGCTAGTCATATGCTTCATGATGCTAATGTTATGTTTCAATTCTTATCTTTTATGTGAGCATCATTATCATCATCATGCCTAGCTAGAAAGGCATTAAAGAAAAGCGCTTGTTGGGAGACAACCCAATATTTATCCTTACTGTTTTTGTGTGTCCACATCATTATGCTACTGTAGTAATCATGTTTTATAGCTTTTGTTTCAATAAAGTGCCAAGTAGAACCTTTGGGAAGACTTGGGTGAAGTTTATGTGATCTTGCTGTGAAAAACAGAAACTTTAGCGCTCACGAGAATAGCTGCCATTTTCTACTGGAGAGTGATTTTAGGTTGATTATTTTTGCAGATGATTAATACACAAATTTCGCAGGTCAAGAAATTTATTTCATAATTTTTGGTGTTCCAGAAGTATAGGTTTTATACAAATTACTACAGACTGTTCTGCTTTTGACAGATTCTGTTTTCTATGTGTTGTTTGCTTATTTTGATGAATCTATGAGTAGTATCGGAGGGTATGAACCATAGATAAGTTGGAGTACAGTAGATATTACACCAATATGAATTTAGAATTAGTTCATTACAGTACCTAAGTGGTGGTTTTATTTTCTTATACTAACGGAGCTTACGAGTTTTGTTTTGAGTTTTGTGTGGTTGAAGTTTTCAAGTTTTGGGTAAAGATTCGATGGACTATGGAATAAGGAGTGGCAAGAGCCTAAGCTTGGGGATGCCCAAGGCACCCCAAGGTAATATTCAAGGATAACCAAGAGCCTAAGCTTGGGGATGCCCCGGAAGGCATCCCCTCTTTCATCTTCGTTCATCGGTCACTTTACTTGGAGCTATATTTTTATTCACCACATGATATGTGTTTTGCTTGGAGAGTCATTTTCTCTTGTTAGTATTTGCTTGCTGTTAATTATATTAATGTTTTGCATCTTTAGTTTCAATAAAAAAAGTCAAGGATAGCCTTTGCCATGCTTATTTTGCTAGTATACATGTTGCTGTTTGAAGACAGAAAGTTTACCGCTGTTGCAAAAATTCCCTAGAAAAGTAAGAGAGTGGTATAATGTTGAATCTTTTTTTCATATTGAGCTCTGATAAATTTATTACATTGGGAATTTTAGTTCATAATTTTTGGAGTTAGGGAAGTATTGTTACTCTTGCATTCTTTACAGACTGTACTGTTTTGGCAGATTGCTGTTATGGTTGCATTGTTTGCATATGTTTGCTTAATTAATGATTCTATTTGAGGATAGGAGTATTAAATATGCAGAGGCATTTAGTATGCAATGTTGAATAATAATTTAAGTGATTTTTTACAGTAGAATATGATAAGGTTTTGCATTGGTTTACACTAACCTATCTCACGAGTTCTTATTGAGTTTGTTGTGAATGAAGCTTTTGATAAAAAGAGAAATCATGATATGAGAGGAATTAAGGAGACACGAAAGCTCAATCTTGGGGATGCCCAAGGCACCCCAAGATAATATTTCAAGAAGTCTCAAGCATCTAATCTTGGGGATGCCCCGGTAGGCATCCCACCTTTCTTCTTCAACAACTATCGGTTAGTATCGGTTGAGCCTAAGTTTTTTTGCTTATTCACATGAGTTGTGCTATCCTTGCAATGTAGTTTTCTTTAGCTTTACTTTCTGTTTGAATAAAGTATCAACATGTGAAATTATTAAATGATAGAGAGTCTTCGTATAGTTGCATAATTATTTAGCTACTCATTGATCTTCACTTATATCTTTCGGAGTAGTTTGTTGTTGCTCTAGTGCTTCACTTATATCTTTTAGAGCATGGTGGTAGTTTTATTTTGGAGAAATAGATGAACTCTCATACTTCACTTAGATTCTTGTGAGAGTCGTTAATAGCATGGTAATTTGCTTAATATTAATATACTTGGTATTCAAGATATGTGAAACTTTCTTTTGAGTGAATTGAATACTAAGATAAGTTTGATGCTTGATAATTGTTTTGAGACATGGAGGTACTGATATTAAAGTCGTGCTAGTTGAGTAATTGTGAATTTGAGAAATGCTTGTGTTGAAGTTTGCAAGTCCCGTAGCATGCACGTATGGTTAAAGTTGTCTAACAAATTTGAAACATGAAGTGTACCTGGCTTGTGCATCCTTATGAGTGGCGGTCGGGGACGAGCGATGGTCTTTTCCTACCAATCTATCCCCCTAGGAGCATGCGCGTAGTACTTTGCTTTTGATGACTTCTAAATTTTTGCAATAAGTATATGAGTTCTTTTAACTAATGTTGAGTCCATGGATTATACGCACTCTTACCTTTCCGCCTTTGCTAGCCTCTTCGGTACCGTGCATTACCTTTCTCACCTTGAGAGTTGGTGCAAACTTCGCCGGTGCATCCAAACCCCGTGATACGATACGCTCTATCACACATAAACCTCCTTATATCTTCCTCAAAACAGCCACCATACCTACCTATTATGGCATCTCCATAGCCATTCCGAGATATATTGCCATGCAACTTTCCACCATGCCGTTCATCATCATGACATACATTACTTTTGTCATATTGCCATTGCATGATCATGTAGTTGACATCGTATTTGTGGCAAAGCCACCATGCATTATTTTCCATACATGTCACTCTTGATTCATTGCACCATCCCGGTACACCGCCGGAGGCATTCATATAGAGTCATACCTTGTTCTAAGTTTCGAGTTGTAATCCTTATGTTGTAATCAATAGAAGTGTGATGATCATCATTATTAGAGCATTGCCCCAAAAAAAAGAGAAAGGCCAAAAATATATAATGAAAAGGGCAATGCTACTATCTCTTTTTCCACACTTGTGCTTCAAAGTAGCACCTTGTTCTTCATGTAGTGAGTCTCATATATTATGCTTCAAAGTAGCACCTTGTCTTTCATGTAGTGAGTCTCATATGTTGTCTTTTCATACTAGTGGGAATTTTTCATTATAGAACTTGGCTTGTATATTCCTACGATGGGCTTCCTCAAATGCCCTAGGTCTTCGTGAGCAAGCAAGTTGGATGCACACCCACTAGTTTTCTTTTGTTGAGCATTCATAGCTCTAGTGCATTCGTTGCATGGAAATCCCTACTCCTCATGTTGACATCAATTGATGGGCATCTCCATAGCCCGTTGATTAGCCTCGTCAATGTGAGACTTTTTCTTTTTTTGTCTTCTCCACACAATCCCCATTATCATATTCTATTCCACCCATAGTGCTATATCCATGGCTCACGCTCATGTATTGCGTGAAGGTTGAAAAAGTATGAGATTATTTAAGTATGAAACAATTGCTCGGCTTGTCATCGGGGGTATAGAAGTTGGGAACATCTTTGTGTGACGAAAATGAAGCATAGCCTAACTATATGATTTTGTAGGGATGAACTTTCTTTTGCCATGCTATTTTGAGAAGACATGATTGCTTCGACAAGTATGCTTGAAGTATTATTAATTTTTTATGTCAATATGAACTTTTGTCTTGAATCTTTTGGATCTGGATATTCATATGACAATTAAGAAGATTTACATTGAAATTATGCCAAAGTATCAATCCGCATCAAAAATTCTTTTTTAACATTTACCTACTCAAGGACGAGCTGGAATTAAGCTTGGGGATGCTTGATAAGTCTCCAACGTATCTACTTTATTATCCACTTTTATATTATTTTTGGGACTAACCTATTAACCGGAGGCCCAGCCCAGATTTGTTGTTTTATGCCTATTTCAGTGTTTCGAGGAAATGGAATATCAGACGGAGTCAAAACGGAACAGAATCAACTGAAGAAGTTATTATTGGAAGGAGAGCAACCCGGGAGACTTGGAGTCCACGTCAAGAAAGAAACGAGGAAGGCACGAGCTAGGGGGGCGCGCCCACACCCCTGGGCGCGCCCTCCACCCTCGTGGGGCCCTCGTGGCTCCCCTGACGTATTTCTTCCTCCTATATAAACCAATATACCCTAAAACTTCCAGAATAGAAGATGGATCGGGAGTTCCGCCGCCGCAAGTCTCTGTAGCCACAAAAAACCAATCGGGGCCCTGTTCCGGCACCCTGCCGGAGGGGGATCCCATCACCGGTGGCCATATTCATCATCCCGGCGCTATCCATGACGAGGAGGGAGTAGGTCACCCTCGGGGCTGAGGGTATGTACACGTAGCTATGTGTTTGATCTCTCTCTCGTGTTCTCTCACGTGTTCCATCTATGGCACGATCTTGATGTATCCCGAGCTTTGCTATTGTAGTTGGATCTTATGATGTTTCTCCCCCTCTACTCTCTTGTGATGAATTGAGTTTCCCCTTTGAAGTTATCTTATCGGATTGAGTCTTTTATGAGAACACTTGATGTATGTCTTGCCGTGATTATCTGTGGTGACAATGGGATATCATGTGCCACTTGATGTATGTTTTGGCGATCAACTTGCGGGTTTCGTGACACTTGGGAACCTATGCTTAGGGGTTGGCACACGTTCTTGACTCTCTGGTAGAAACTTTGGGGCACTCTTTGAAGTACTTTTATGTTGGTTGGATAAATCTGAGATTGTGTGATGCATATCGTATAATCATGCCCACGGATACTCGAGGTGACAATGGAGTATCTAGGTGACATTAGGGTTTTGGTTGTTTTGTATCTTAAGGTGTTATTCTAGTACGAACTCTTTTATAGATCGATCCGAAAGAATAGCTTTGTGGTGGTTTCGTACCCAACCATAATCTCTACGCGACCATAATCTCTACGTTTGTTCTCCGCTATTAGTGGCTTTGGAGTGACTCTTTGTTGCATGTTCAGGGCTTGTCATATGTTCTATCTGAAGATAATATGCCCTAGAGGCAATAATAAAGATATAATTTATTTCCTCATATCATGATAAATGTTTATTATTCATGCTAGAATTGTATTAACCGGAAACATGATACATGTGTGAATACATAGACAAACATATAGTCACTAGTATGCCTCTACTTGACTAGCTCATTAATCAAAGATGGTTATGTTTCCTAACCATAGACATGTGTTGTCATTTGATTCATGGGATCACATCATTAGGAGAATGATGTGATTGACATGACCCATCCCGTTAGCTTAGCACTTGATCGTTTAGTATTCTACTATTGCTTTCTTCATGACTTATACATGTTCCTGTAACTATGAGAATTATGCAACTCCCGTTTACCAGAGGAACACTTTGGGTACTACCAAACGTCACAACGTAACTGGGTGATTATAAAGGAGTACTACAGGTGTCTCCGAAGGTACATGTTGAGTTGGCGTATTTCGAGATTAGGTTTTGTCACTCCGATTGTCGGAGAGGTATCTCTGGGCCCTCTCGGTAATACTGATCACTTAAGCCTTGCAAGCATTATAACTAATGAGTTAGTTATGAGAAGATGTATTACAGAACGAGTGAAGAGACTTGCCGGTAACGAGATTGAACTAGGTATTGGATACCGATGATCAAATCTCGGGCAAGTAACATACCGATGACAAAGGGAACAACGTATGTTGTTATGCGGTTTGACCGATAAAGATCTTCGTAGAATATGTAGGAACCAATATGGGCATCTAGGTCCCGCTATTGGTTATTGACCGAGAATGGTTCTAGGTCATGTCTACATAGTTCTCGAACCCGTAGGGTCCGCACGCTTAACGTTACGATGACAGTTTTATTATGAGTTTATAAGTTTTGATGTACCGAAGTTTGTTCGGAGTCCCGGATGTGATTACGGACATGACGAGGAGTCTCGGAATGGTCGAGACATAAAGATTGATATATTGGAATCCTATGTTTGGACGTCGGAATGGTTCCGGGTGAAATCGGCATTTTACCGGAGTACCGGGAGGTTACCGGAACCCCCCGGGGGGTTATTGGGCCTACATGGGCCTCGAGGGAGAAGAGGGAAGGAGCCAGGAGGGGGCCACGCACCGCTCCCCCTCCTAGTCCGAATAGGACAAGGGAAGGGGGTAGCGCCCCCCCCCCCTTTCCTTCCCCTCTTCCTCCTCTTTCCCCCCTTCTCCTACTCCTACTTGGAAAGAGGGAGTCCTACTCCCGGTGGGAGTAGGACTCCCCCCCTTGGCTCGCCCTCTTGGCCGCCCGCCTCCTCCCCCTTGCTCCTTTATATACGGGGGCGGGGGGGGCACCCCAAGGACACACAAGTTGATCTACGGATCGTTCCTTAGCCGTGTGCGGTGCCCCCTCCACCATATTCCACCTCGGTCATATCGTCGCGAAGCTTAGGTGAAGCCCTGCGTCGGTAGAACATCATCATCGTCACCACGCCGTCGTGCTGACGGAACTCATCTCCGGAGCTCGGCTGGATCGGAGGCCGGAGATCGTCATCGAGCTGAACGTGTGCTGAACTCGGAGGCCCCGTACGTTCGGTGCTTGGATCGGTCGGATCGTGAAGACGTACGACTACATCAACCGCGTTGTGCTAACGCTTCCGCTTACGGTCTACGAGGGTACGTGGACGAACACTCTCCCCTCTCGTTGCTATATCATCACCATGATCTTGCGTGTGCGTAGGAATTTTTTTGAAATTACTACATTCCCCAACCGTGGCATCCGAGCCTAGGTTTTATGCGTTGATGTTATATGCACGAGTAGAACACAAGTGAGTTGTGGGCGATACAAGTCATACTGCTTACCAGCATGTCATACTTTGGTTCGGCGGTATTGTGAGATGAAGCGGCCCGGACCGACATTACGCGTACGCTTACGCGAGACTGGTTTCACCGTTACGAGCACTCGTGCTTAAAGGTGGCTGGCGGGTGTCTGTCTCTCTCACTTTAGCTGAATCGAGTGTGGCTGCGCCCGGTCCTTGCGAAGGTTAAAACAGCACCAACTTGACGAACTATCGTTGTGGTTTTTGATGCGTAGGTAAGAACGGTTCTTGCTAAGCCCGTAACAGCCACGTAAAATTTGCAACAACAAAGTAGAAGACATCTAACTTGTTTTTGCAGGGCATGTTGTGATGTGATATGGTCAAGACGTGATGCTATATTTTATTGTATGAGATGATCATGTTTTGTAACCGAAGTTATCGGCAACTGACAGGAGCCATATGGTTGTCGCTTTATTGTATGAAATGCAAATGCCCTGTAATTGCTTTACTTTATCACTAAGCGGTAGCGATACTCATAGAAGCAATAGATGGCGTAACGACAATGATGCTACGATGGAGATCAAGGTGTCGCGCCGGTGACGATGGTGATCATGACGGTGCTTCGAAGATGGAGATCACAAGCACAAGATGATGATGGCCATATCATATCACTTATATTGATTGCATGTGATGTTTATCCTTTCTGCATCTTATCTTGCTTTGATTGACGGTAGCATTTTAAGATGATCTCTCACTAATTATCAAGAAGTGTTCTCCCTAAGTATGCACCATTGCGAAAGTTCTTCGTGCTGAGACACCACATGATGATCGGGTGTGATAGGCTCTACGTTCAAATACAACGGGTGCAAAATAGTTGCGCACGCGGAATACTCAGGTTATACTTGACGAGCCTAGCGTATACAGATATGGCCTCGGAACACGGAGACCGAAAGGTCGAGCGTGAATCATATAGTAGATATGATCAACATAGCGATGTTCACCATTGAAACTACTCCATCTCAGGTGATGATCGGACATGGTTTAGTTGATTTGGATCACGTGATCACTTAGATGACTAGAGAGATGTCTGTCTAAGTGGGAGTTCTTAAGTAATATGATTAATTGAACTTAAATTTATCATGAACTTAGTACCTGATAGTATCTTGCTTGTCTATGTTTGTTTGTAGATACATGGCTCGTGCTGTTGTTCCGTTGAATTTTAATGCGTTCCTTGAGAAAGCAAAGTTGAAAGATGATGCTAGCAATTACACGGACTGTGTCCGTAACCTGAGGATTATCCTCATTGCTGCACAGAAAAGTTACGTCCTGGAAGCACCGCTGGGTGCCAGGCCTACTGCTGATGCAACTGACGACGTTAAGAACGTCTGGCAGAGCAAAGCTGATGACTACTCTATAGTTCAGTGTGCCATGCTTTACGGCTTAGAACCGGGTCTTCAACGACGTTTTGAACGTCATGGAGCATATGAGATGTTCCAGGAGTTGAAGTTAATATTTCAAGCAAATGCCCGGATTGAGAGATATGAAGTCTCCAATAAGTTCTATAGCTGCAAGATGGAGGAGAATAGTTCTGTCAGTGAACATATACTCAAAATGTCTGGGTATAATAATCACTTGATTCAACTGGGAGTTAATCTTCCTGATGATAGTGTCATTGACAGAATTCTCCAATCACTGCCACCAAGCTACAAGAGCTTCGTGATGAACTATAATATGCAAGGGATGAACAAGACTATTCCCGAGCTCTTCGCGATGCTGAAAGCTGCGGAGGTAGAAATCAAGAAGGAGCATCAAGTGTTGATGGTTAACAAAACCACCAGTTTCAAGAAGAAGGGCAAAGGGAAGAAGAAGGGGAACTTCAAAAAGAACAGCAAGCAAGTTGCTGCTCAAGAGAAGAAACCCAAGTCTGGACCTAAGCCTGAGACTGAGTGCTTCTTGTTGGAAATATGCCCTAGAGGCAATAATAAAAGTATTATTATATTTCATTGTTCATGATAATTGTCTTTTGTTCATGCTATAACTGTATTATCCAAAAATCGTAATACACGTGTGAACACATAGACCACAATATGTCCCTAGTGAGCCTCTAGTTGACTAGCTCATTGTGATCAACAGATAGTCATGGTTTCCTGGCTATGGACATTGGATGTCGTTGATAACGGGATCACATCATTAGGAGAATGATGTGATGGACAAGACCCAATCCTAAGCATAGCACAAAGATCGTGTAGTTCGTTTGCTAGAGCTTTTCCAATGTCAAGTATCTCTTCCTTAGACCATGAGATCGTGTAACTCCCGGATACCGTAGGAGTGCTTTGGGTGTATCAAACGTCACAACGTAACTAGGTGACTATAAAGGTGCACTACAGGTATCTCTGAAAGTGTCTGTTGGGTTGACACGGATCGAGACTGGGATTTGTCACTCCGTATGACGGAGAGGTATCTCTGGGCCCACTCGGTAATGGATCATCATAATGAGCTCAAGGTGACCAAGGGGTTGGTCACGGGATCATGCATTACGGTACGAGTAAAGGGACTTGCCGGTAACGAGACTGAACAATGTATTGGGATACCGACGATCGAGTCTCGGGCAAGCAACGTACCGATTGACAAAGGGAATTGTATACGGGGTTGTTTAAATCCTCGACATCGTGGTTCAACCGATGAAATCATCGAGGAGCATGTCGGAGCCAACATGGGTATCCAGATCCCGTTGTTGGTTATTGCCCGAGAGTCGTCTCGGTCATGTCTACGTGTCTGCCGAACCCGTAAGGTCTACACACTTAAGGTTCGGTGACGCTAGGGTTGTATGAATATGAGTATGCAGTATACCGAATGTTGTTCGGAGTCCCAGATGAGATGCCGGACGTCACGAGGAGTTTCGAAATGGTCCGGAGGTAAAGAATAATATATAGGAAGTGGTATTTCGGCCATCGGGAAAGTTTCGGGGTCACCCTGTATTGTACCGGGACCACCGAAAGGGTCCCGGGGGACCACCGGGTGGGGCCACCCATCCCGGAGGGCCCCATGGGCTGAAGTGGGAGGGGAACCAGCCCATAGTGGGCTGGTGCGCCCCCCTAGGCCCACCCCCTACGCCTAGGGTTGAAACCCTAGGGTGGGGGGGGGCGCACCACATGCCTTGGGGGGCACTCCTCCCCCCTAGGCCGCCGCCCCCTTGGGAGATTCAATCTCCCAGGGCCGGCACCCCCCCCCTGGGGGCCTATATAAAGGAGGGCAGGGGGTAGGGCAGCCGTACCCTTGTGCTTGGCGCCTCCCTCCCCCTGCTACACCTTGTCCTCCTCCCGTAGTCGCTTGGCGAAGCCCTTCTGGAGTTCTGTTGCATCCACCACCACGCCGTCGTGCTGCTGGATCATCATCAACCTCTCCTTCCCCCTTGCTGGATCAAGAAGGAGGAGACGTCTCCCGTCCCGTACGTGTGTTGAACGCGGAGGTGCTGTCCGTTCGGCACTTGGTCATCGGTGATCTGAATCACGGCGAGTACGACTCCATCATCACCATCCCCTTGAACGCTTCCGCATCCGATCTACAAGTGGTATGTAGATGCAAACTCACTCCCTTGACTCGTTGCTTAGATGAACTCATAGATGGATCTTGGTGAAATCGTAGGAAAAAATTTAATTTTCTGCAACGTTCCCCAACAGTGGCATCATGAGCTAGGTCTATGCGTAGTTCTCTATTGCACGAGTAGAACACAATTTTGTTGTGGGCGTAGATCTTGTCAACTTGCTTGCCGCTACTAGTCTTATCTTGCTTTAGCGGTATTGTGGGATGAAGCGGCCCGGACCAACCTTACACGTACGCTTACGTGAGACCGGTTCCACCGACTGACATGCACTAGTTGCATAAGGTGGCTGGCGGGTGTCTGTCTCTCCCACTTTAGTTGGAGCGGATCCGATGAAAAGGGTCCTTATGAAGGGTAAATAGAAGTTGACAAAATCACGTTGTGGTTATTCGTAGGTAAGAAAATGTTCTTGCTAGAACCCAATTGCAGCCACGTAAAAGATGCAACAACAATTAGAGGACGTCTAACTTGTTTTTGCAGCAATTGTCATGTGATATGATATGGCCAGAAGTTGTGATGAATGATGAATGACATATTGTGATGTATGAGATCATGTTCTTGTAATAGGAATCACGACTTGCATGTCGATGAGTATGACAACCGGCAGGAGCCATAGGAGTTGTCTTTATTTTTTGTATGACCTGCGTGTCATTGAAGAACGCCATGTAACTTACTTTACTTTATTGCTGAACGCGTTAGCCATAGAAGTAGAAGTAGTCGTTGGCGTGACAACTTCATGAAGAGACGATGATGGAGATCATGGTGTCATGCCGGTGACAAGATGATCATGGAGCCCCGAAGATGGAGATCAATGGAGCTATATGATATTGGCCATATCATGTCACTACTATATATAATTGCATGTGATGTTTATTATGTTTATGCATCTTGTTTACTTAGAATGATGGTAGTAAATAACATGATCCCTTACAACAATTTCTAGAAGTGTTCTCCCCTAACTGTGCACCGTTGCTAAAGTTCGTCGCTTCTAAGCACCACGTGATGATCGGGTGTGATGGATTCTTACGTTCACATACAACGGGTGTAAGACAGATTTACACATGCAAAACACTTAGGGTTAACTTGAAGAGCCTAGCATGTACAGACATGACCTCGGAACACGGAGACCGAAAGGTCGAACACGAGTCGTATGGAAGATACGATCAACATGAGAATGTTCACCGACGATGACTAGTCCGTCTCACGTGATGATCAGACACGACCTAGTCAACTCGGATCGTGTAACACTTAGATGACTAGACGGATGTCTAATCTGAGTGGGAGTTCATTAATAATTTGATTAGATGAACTTAATTATCATGAACTTAGTCTAAAACCTTTGCAAATATGTCTTGTAGATCAAATGGCCAACGCTCATGTCAACATGAACTTCAACGCGTTCCTAGAGAAAACCAAGCTGAAAGATGATGGCAGCAACTATACAGACTGGGTCCGGAACCTGAGGATCATCCTCATAGCTGCCAGGAAACAATATGTCCTAGATGGACCGCTAGGTGATGCTCCCGTCCCAGAGAACCAAGACATTATGAATGCTTGGCAGACTCGTGCTGATGATTACTCCCTCGTTCAGTGCGGCATGCTTTACAGCTTAGAACCGGGGCTCCAAAAGCGTTTTGAGCATCACGGAGCATATGAGATGTTCGAAGAGCTGAAACTTGTTTTTCAAGCTCATGCCCGGGTCGAGAGATATGATATCTCCGACAAGTTCTATAGTTGTAAGATGGAGGAAAACAGTTCTGTCAGTGAGCACATACTCAAGATGTATGGGTTGCACAACCGCATGACTCAGCTGAACATTAAGCTCCCAGATGAGGCGGTCATTGACAGAATCCTCCAGTCGCTCCCACCAAGCTACAAGAGCTTTGTGATGAACTACAACATGCAGGGGATGGTGAAGACCATTCGTGAAGTGTTCTCAATGCTGAAGTCAGCAGAGGCTGAAATCAAGAAAGAACATCAAGTGTTGATGGTCAATAAGACCACTAAGTTCAAGAAGGGCAAGAGCAAGAAGAACTTCAAGAAGGACGACAACGATGTTGCCGCGCCTGGTAAGCCAGTTACCGGGAAGAAGTCAAAGAATGGACCCAAGCCTGAGACTGAGTGCTTTTATTGCAAGGGGAAGGGTCATTGGAAGCGGAACTACCCCAAATACTTAGCGGATAAGAAGGCCGGAAACACCAAAGGTATATTTGATATACATGTAATTGATGTGTACCTTACCAGTACTCGTAGTAACTCCTGGATATTCGATACCGGTGCCGTTGCTCATATTTGTAACTCACAGCAGGAGCTGCGGAATAAACGGAGACTGGCAAAGGACGAGGTGACGATGCGCGTCGGGAATGGTTCCAGAGTAGATGTGATCGCTGTCGGCACGCTGCCTCTACATTTACCTACGGGACTAGTTTTGAACCTTAATAATTGTTATTTAGTGCCAAGTTTGAGCATGAACATTGTATCAGGATCTCGTTTAATACGAGATGGCTACTCATTTAAATCCGAGAATAATGGTTGTTCTATTTATATGAGAGATATGTTTTATGGTCATGCTCCGATGGTCAATGGTTTATTCTTAATGAATCTCGAACGTAATATTACACATGTTCATAGTGTGGATGCCAAAAGATGTAAAGTTGATAACGATAGTCCCACATATCTGTGGAACTGCCGCCTTGGTCACATTGGTGTCAAGCGCATGAAGAAGCTCCATGCTGATGGACTTTTGGAGTCTCTTGATTATGAAGCGAACCATGCCTCGTGGGCAAAATGACCAAGACTCCATTCTCCGGAACAATGGAGCGAGCAACCAACTTGTTGGAAATCATACATACCGATGTGTGCGGTCCAATGAGCGTTGAGGCTCGTGGAGGATATCGTTATGTTCTCACTCTCACTGATGACTTGAGTAGATATGGGTATGTCTACTTAATGAAACACAAGTCTGAGACCTTCGAAAAGTTCAAGGAGTTTCAGAATGAGGTGGAGAATCAACGTGACCGAAAGATAAAGTTCCTACGATCAGATCGTGGAGGAGAATACTTAAGTCACGAATTTGGTACACACTTAAGGAAATATGGAATCGTTTCACAACTCATGCCGCCCGGAACACCTCAGCATAACGGTGTGTCCAAACGTCGTAATCGCACTCTATTAGATATGGTGCGGTCTATGATGTCTCTTACCGATTTACCGCTATCATTTTGGGGATACGCTCTAGAGACAGCTACATTCACTTTAAATAGGGCACCGTCTAATTCCTTTGAGATGACACCGTACGAATTATGGTTTGGGAAGAAACCTAAGCTGTCGTTTCTAAAAGTTTGGGGATGCGATGCTTATGTCAAGAAACTTCAACCTGAAAAGCTCAAACCCAAGTCGGAAAAATGCGTCTTCATAGGATACCCTAAGGAAACTGTCGGGTATACCTTCTACTTAAGATCCGAAGGCAAGATCTTTGTTGCCAAGAACGGATGCTTTCTAGAAAAAGAGTTTCTCTCGAAAGAAGTAAGTGGGAGGAAAGTAGAACTCGATGAAGTACTACCTCTCGAACAGGAAAGTGGCGCGGCTCAGGAAAATGTTCCTGTGATGCCCACACCAACTGAAGAGGAAAATAATGATGATGATCAAGGTACTTCGGATCGAGTTGCTACTGAACTTCGTAGGTCCACAAGGACACGTTCCGCACCAGAGTGGTACGGCAACCCTGTCCTGGAAATCATGTTGTTAGACAACGGTGAACCTTCGAACTATGAAGAAGTGATGGCGGGACCAGATTCCAACAAATGGCTTGAAGCCATGAAATCCGAGATAGAATCCATGTATGAAAACAACGTATGGACTTTGACAGACTTGCCCGATGATCGGCGAGCGATAGAAAACAAATGGATTTTTAAGAAGAAGACGGACGCGGATGGTAATGTTACCATCTATAAAGCTCGGCTTGTCGCTAAGGGTTATCGACAAGTTCAAGGGATTGACTACGACGAGACATTCTCTCCCGTAGCGAAGCTGAAGTCCGTCCGAATCATGTTAGCAATTGCCGCATACTATGATTATGAGATATGGCAGATGGACGCCAAAACGGCATTCCTTAACGGACATCTTAAGGAAGAGCTGTATATGATGCAGCCGGAAGGTTTTGTCGATCCTAAGAACGCTAGCAAAGTATGCAAGCTCCACCGATCCATTTATGGACTGGTGCAAGCATCTCGGAGTTGGAACATTCGCTTTGATGAGATGATCAAAGCGTTTGGGTTTATGCAGACTTATGGAGAAGCCTGCGTTTACAAGAAAGTGAGTGGGAGCTCTGTAGCATTTCTCATATTATATGTAGATGACATACTCTTGATGGGAAATGATATAGAACTTCTGGACAGCATTAAGGCCTACTTGAATAAATGTTTTTCAATGAAGGACCTTGGAGAAGCTGCTTATATATTAGGCATCAAGATCTATAGAGATAGATCGAGACGCCTCATAGGTCTTTCACAAAGCACATACCTTGATAAGATTTTGAAAAGGTTCAAAATGGATCAGTCCAAGAAGGGGTTCTTGCCTATGTTACAAGGTGTAAGATTGAGCTCGGCTCAGTCCCCGACCACGGCAAAAGATAAAGAAGAGATGAGTGTCATCCATTATGCTTCAGCCATAGGATCTATTATGTATGCCATGCTGTGTACCAGACCCGATGTAAACCTTGCCGTAAGTTTGGTAGCGAGGTACCAAAGTAATCCTGGCAAGGAACACTGGACAGCGGTCAAGAATATCCTGAAGTACCTGAAAAAGACAAAGGACATGTTTCTCGTTTATGGAGGAGACGAAGAGCTCGTCATAAAGGGTTACGTCGACGCTAGCTTCAACTCAGATCTGGATGACTCTAAGTCACAAACCGGATACGTGTATATGTTGAATGGTGGAGCAGTAAGCTGGTGCAGCTGCAAGCAGAGTGTCGTGGCGGGATCTACGTGTGAAGCGGAGTACATGGCAGCCTCGGAGGCAGCGCATGAAGCGATTTTGGTGAAGGAGTTCATCACCGACCTAGGAGTCTTACCCAATGCGTCGTGGCCGATCAAACTCTTCTGTGACAACACTGGAGCTATTGCCCTTGACAAGGAGCCCAGGTTTCACAAGAAGACCAGGCACATCAAGCATCGTTTCAACTCCATTCGTGAAAATGTTCAAGATGGAGACATAGATATTTGCAAAGTACATACGGATCTGAATGTCACAGATCCGTTGACTAAACCTCTCTCGCGAGCAAAACATGATCAACACCAGAACTCTATGAGTGTTCGATTCATCACAATGTAACTAGATTGGTGACTCTAGTGCAAGTGGGAGACTGTTGGAATATGCCCTAGAGGCAATAATAAAAGTATTATTATATTTCATTGTTCATGATAATTGTCTTTTGTTCATGCTATAACTGTATTATCCGGAAATCGTAATACACATGTGAACACATAGACCACAATATGTCCCTAGTGAGCCTCTAGTTGACTACCTCGTTGTGATCAACAGATAGTCATGGTTTCCTGGCTATGGACATTGGATGTCTTTGATAACGGGATCACATCATTAGGAGAATGATGTGATGGACAAGACCCAATCCTAAGCATAGCACAAAGATCGTGTAGTTCGTTTGCTAGAGCTTTTCCAATGTCAAGTATCTCTTCCTTAGACCATGAGATCGTGTAACTCCCGGATACCGTAGGAGTGCTTTGGGTGTATCAAATGTCACAACGTAACTGGGTGACTATAAAGGTGCACTACAAGTACCTCCGAAAGTGTCTGTTGGGTTGACACGGATCGAGACTGGGATTTGTCACTCCGTATGACGGAGAAGTATCTCTGGGCCCACTCGGTAATGCATCATCATAATGAGCTCAAGGTGACCAAGGGGTTGGCCACGGGATCATGCATTACGGTAGGAGTAAAGTCACTTGCCGGTAATGAGACTGAACAATGTATTGGGATACCGACGATCGAGTCTCGGGCAAGTAACGTACCGATTAACAAAGGGAATTGTATGCGGGGTTGTTTAAATCCTCGACATCGTGGTTCAACCGATGAAATCATCGAGGAGCATGTGGGAGCCAACATGGGTATCCAGATCCCGTTGTTGGTTATTGCCCGAGAGTCGTCTCGGTCATGTCTACGTGTCTCCCGAACCCGTAGGGTCTACACACTTAAGGTTCGGTGACGCTAGGGTTGTATGAATATGAGTATGCAGTATACCGAATGTTGTTCGGAGTCCCGGATGAGATCCCGGACGTCACGAGGAGTTTCGGAATGGTCCGGAGGTAAAGAATAATATATAGGAAGTGGTATTTCGGCCATCGGGAAAGTTTCGGGGTCACCCGGTATTGTACCGGGACCACCGGAAGGGTCCCGGGGGTCCACCGGGTGGGGCCACCCATCCCGGAGGGCCCCATGGGCTGAAGTGGGAGGGGAACCATCCCATAGTGGGCTAGTGCGCCCCCCTAGGCCCCCCCCTGCGCCTAGGGTTGAAACCCTAGGGTGGGGGGGGGGGCGCACCACCTGCCTTGGGGGGCACTCCTCCCACCTAGGCCGCCGCCCCCTTGGGAGATTCAATCTCCCAGGGCCAGCACCCCCCCTGGGGGCCTATATAAAGGAGGGCAGGGGGGAGGGCAGCCGTACCCTTGTGCTTGGCGCCTCCCTCCCCCTGCTACACATCGTCCTCCTCCCGTAGTCGCTTGGCGAAGCCCTGCTGGAGTTCTGCTGCATCCACCACCACGCCGTCGTGCTGCTGGATCATCATCAACCTCTCCTTCCCCCTTGCTGGATCAAGAAGGAGGAGACGTCTCCCATCCCGTACATGTGTTGAACGCGGAGGTGTTGTCCGTTCAGCACTTGGTCATCGGTGATCTGAATCACGGCGAGTACGACTCCATCATCACCATCCCCTTGAACGCTTCCGCATCTGATCTACAAGTGGTATGTAGATGCAAACTCACTCCCTTGACTCGTGGCTTATATGAACTCATAGATGGATCTTGGTGAAACCGTAGGAAAATTTTTAATTTTCTGCAACGTTCCCCAACACTTCTACTGCAAGCAGACTAGACACTGGAAGCGGAACTGCCCCAAGTATTTGGCGGATAAGAAGGATGGCAAAGTGAACAAAGGTATATGTGATATACATGTTATTGATGTGTACCTTACTAATGCTCGCAGTAGCACCTGGGTATTTGATACTGGTTCTGTTGCTAATATTTGCAACTCGAAACAGGGACTACGGATTAAGCGAAGATTAGCTAAGGACGAGGTGACGATGCGCGTGGGAAATGGTTCCAAAGTCGATGTGATCGCGGTCGGCACGCTACCTCTACATCTACCATCGGGATTAGTATTAGACCTAAATAATTGTTATTTGGTGCCAGCGTTAAGCATGAACATTATATCTGGATCTTGTTTGATGTGAGACGGTTATTCATTTAAATCAGAGAATAATGGTTGTTCTATTTATATGAGTAATATCTTTTATGGTCATGCACCCTTGAAGAGTGGTCTATTTTTATTGACTCTCGATAGTAGTGATACACATATTCATAGTATTGAAACCAAAAGATGCAGAGTTGATAATGATAGTGCAACTTATTTGTGGCACAGCCGTTTGGGTCATATCGGTGTAAAGCGCATGAAAAAACTCCATACTGATGGGCTGTCGGAATCACTTGATTATGAATCACTTGGTACTTGCGAACCGTGCCTTATGGGTAAGATGACTAAAACGCCGTTCTCCGGTACAATGGAGAGAGCAACAGATTTGTTGGAAATCATACATACAGATGTATGTGGTCCAATGAATGTTGAAGCTCGTGGCGGATATCGTTATTTTCTCACCTTCACAGATGATTTGAGCAGATATGGGTATATCTACTTAATGAAACACAAGTCTGAAACATTTGAAAAGTTCAAAGAATTTCAGAGTGAAGTGGAAAATCATCGTAACAAGAAAATAAAGTTTCTATGATCTGATCGTGGAGGAGAATATTTGAGTTACGAGTTTGGTCTACACTTGAAACAATGCGGGATAGTCTCGCAACTCACGCCACCTGGAACACCACAACGAAATGGTGTGTCCGAACGTCGTAATCATACTTTACTTGATATGGTGCGATCTATGATGTCTCTTACTGATTTACCGCTATCCTTTTGGGGTTATGCTTTAGAGACGGCCGCATTCACGTTAAATAGGGCACCATCAAAATCCGTTGAGACGATGCCTTATGAACTGTGGTTTGGCAAGAAACCAAAGTTGTCATTTCTTAAAGTTTGGGGCTGCGATGCTTATGTGAAGAAACTTCAACCAGATAAGCTCGAACCCAAATCAGAGAAATGTGTCTTCATAGGATACCCAAAGGAGACTATTGGGTACACCTTCTATCACAGATCTGACGGCAAGATTTTCGTTGCTAAATTCGGATCCTTTCTAGAGAAGGAGTTTCTCTCGAAAGAAGTGAGTGGGAGGAAAGTAGAACTTGATGAGATAACTGTATCTACTCCCTTATTGGAAAGTAGTTCATCACAAGAACCGGTTCCTGTGACAACTACACCAATCAGTGAGGAAGCTAATGATATCATGAAACTTCAGATCAAGTTTCTACTGAACCTCGTAGGTCTACCAGAGTAAGATCCGCACCAGAGTGGTACGGTAATCCTATTCTAGAAGTCATGTTACTTGACCATGATGAACCTGTGAACTATGAGGAAGCGATGATGAGCCCAGATTCCGCAAAATGGCTAGAAGCCATGAAATCAGAGATGGGATCCATGTATGAAAACAAAGTATGGACTTTGGTTGACTTTCCCGATGATCGGCAAGCCATTGAGAATAAATGGATCTTTAAGAAGAAGACTGACGCTGATGGTAATGTAACTGTCTATAAAGCTCGACTTGTTGCGAAAGGTTTTCGACAAGTTCAAGGGGTTGACTACGATGAGACTTTCTCACCCGTAGCGATGCTTAAGTCTGTCCGAATCATGTTAGCTATTGCTGCATTTCATGATTATGAAATTTGGCAAATGGATGTCAAAACTGCATTCTTGAATGGATTTCTAGAAGAAGAGTTGTATATGATGCAGCCAGAAGGTTTTGTTGATCCAAAAGGTGCTAACAAAGTGTGCAAGCTCCAGCGATCCATTTATGGACTGGTGCAAGCATCTCGGAGTTGGAATAAATGTTTTGATAGTGTGATCAAAGCATATGGTTTTATACAGACTTTTGGAGAAGCCTGTATTTACAAGAAAGTGAGTGGGAGCTCTGTAGCATTTCTAATTTTATATGTAGATGACATATTATTAATTGGAAATGATATAGAATTTCTGGATAGCATAAAGGGATACTTGAATAAAAGTTGTTCAATGAAAGACCTCGGTGAAGCTGCTTATATACTGGGCATCAAAATCTATAGAGATAGATCAAGACGCTTGATAGGACTTTCACAAAGCACATACCTTGACAAAATTTTGAAAAAGTTCAAAATGGGTTAGGCAAAGAAAGGATTCTTGCCTGTGCTACAAGGTGTGAAGTTGAGTCAAACTCAATGTCCGACCACAACAGAAGATAGAGAGAAAATGAAAGATGTTCCCTATGCTTCAGCCATAGGCTCTATCATGTATGCAATGCTGTGTACCAGACCTGACGTATGCTTAGCAATAAGCTTGGCAGGAAGGTACCAAAGTAATCCAGGAGTGGATCACTGGACAGCGGTCAAGAACATCCTGAAATACCTGAAAAGGACTAAGGATATGTTTCTCGTATATGGAGGTGACAAAGAGCTAGTTGTAAATGGTTACGTCGATGCAAGCTTTGACACTGATCCGGACGATTCTAAATCGCAAACCGGATACGTGTTTATATTAAACGGTGGAGCTGTAAGTTGGCGCAGTTCTAAACAAAGTGTCGTGGCGGGATCTACATGTGAAGCGGAGTACATAGCTGCTTCTGAAGCAGCAAATGAAGGAGTCTGGATGAAGGAGTTCATTTCCGATCTAGGTGTCATACCTAGTGCATCGGGACCAATGAAGATCTTCGGTGACAATACTTGTGCAATTGCCTTGGCAAAGGAATCCAGATTTCATAAGAGGACCAAGCACATCAAGAGACGCTTCAATTCCATTCGGGACCAAGTCCAAGTGGGAGACATAGAGATTTGCAAGATACATACGGATCTGAATGTTGCAGACCCGTTGACTAAGCCTCTCTCACGAGCAAAACATGATCAGCACCAAGACTCCATGGGTGTTAGAATCATTACTATGTAATCTAGATTATTGACTCTAGTGCAAGTGGGAGACTGAAGGAAATATGCCCTAGAGGCAATAATAAAGATATAATTTATTTCCTCATATCATGATAAATGTTTATTATTCATGCTAGAATTGTATTAACCGGAAACATGATACATGTGTGAATACATAGACAAACATATAGTCACTAGTATGCCTCTACTTGACTAGCTCATTAATCAAAGATGGTTAAGTTTCCTAACCATAGACATGTGTTGTCATTTGATTAATGGGATCACATCATTAGGAGAATGATGTGATTGACATGACCCATCCCGTTAGCTTAGCACTTGATCGTTTAGTATTCTGCTATTGCTTTCTTCATGACTTATACATGTTCCTGTAACTATGAGAATTATGCAACTCCCATTTACCAGAGGAACACTTTGGGTACTACCAAATGTCAGAACATAACTGGGTGATTATAAAGGAGTACTACAGGTGTCTCCGAAGGTACATGTTGAGTTGGCGTATTTCGAGATTAGGTTTTGTCACTCCAATTGTCGGAGAGGTATCTCTGGGCCCTGTCGGTAATACTGATCACTTAAGCCTTGCAAGCATTATAACTAATGAGTTAGTTATGAGATGATGTATTACAGAACGAGTAAAGAGACTTGCCGGTAACGAGATTGAACTAGGTATTGGATACTGACGATCAAATCTCGGGCAAGTAACATACCGATGACAAAGGGAACAACGTATGTTGTTATGCAGTTTGACCGATAAAGATCTTCGTAGAATATGTAGGAACCAATATGGGCATCCAGGTCCCGCTATTGGTTATTGACCGAGAATGGTTCTAGGTCATGTCTACATAGTTCTCGAACCCGTAGGGTCCGCACGCTTAACGTTACGATGACAGTTTTATTATGAGTTTATAAGTTTTGATGTACCGAAGTTTGTTCGGAGTCACGGATGTGATTACGGACATGACGAGGAGTCTCGGAATGGTCGAGACATAAAGATTGATATATTGGAAGCCTATGTTTGGATGTCGGAATGGTTCCGGGTGAAATCGGCATTTTACCGGAGTACCGGGAGGTTACCGGAACCCCCCGGGGTGTTATTGGGCCTACATGGGCCTCGAGGGAGAAGAGGGAAGGAGCCAGGAGGGGGCCACGCGCCCCTCCCCCTCCTAGTCCGAATAAGACAAGGGAAGGGGGGCGGCGCCCCCCCTTTCCTTCCCCTCTTCCTCCTCTTTCCCCCCTTCTCCTACTCCTACTTGGAAAGAGGGAGTCCTACTCCCGGTGGGAGTAGGACTCCCCCCCTTGGCGCGCCCTCTTGGCCGGCCGCCTCCTCCCCCCTGGCTCCTTTATATACGGGGGCGGGGGGGGGGGCACCCCAAGGACACACAAGTTGATCTACGGATCGTTCCTTAGCCGTGTGCGGTGCCCCCCTCCACCATATTCCACCTCGGTCATGTCGTCGCGAAGCTTAGGCGAAGCCCTGCGTCAGTAGAACATAATCATCGTCACCACGCTGTCGTGCTGACGGAACTCATCTACAGAGCTTGGCTGGATCGGAGGCCGGAGATCGTCATCTAGCTGAACGTGTGCTGAACTCGGAGGCCCCGTACGTTCGGTGCTTGGATCGGTCGGATCGTGAAGACGTACGACTACATCAACCGCGTTGTGCTAACGCTTCCGCTTACGGTCTACGAGGGTACGTGGACGAACACTCTCCCCTCTCGTTGCTATATCATCACCATGATCTTGCGTGTGCGTAGGAATTTTTTTGAAATTACTACGTTCCCCAACACTATCTATGTTATTATTGTTGAGAGAACTTACACTAGTGAAAGTATGAACCCTAGGCCTTGTTTCCTATCATTGCAATACCGTTTACGCTCACTTTTACCACTTGTTACCTTGTTGTTTTTATATTTTCAGATTACAAAAACCTACATCTACTATTTATTTTGCACTTGTATCACCATCTCTTCGCCGAACTAGTGCACCTATACAATTTGCCATTGTATTGGGTGTGTTGGCGACACAAGAGACTTTTTGCTATTTGGTTGCAGGGTTGTTTGAGAGAGACCATCTTCATCCTACGCCTCCTACGGATTGATAAACCTTAGGTCATGCACTTGAGGGAAATTTGCTACTGTCCTACAATACTGTGCACTTGCAGGCCCAACAACGTCTACAGGAAGAAGGTTGTGTAGTAGACATGACGGCGCGGGTTGAAGAGGCGGGAGTTTCAAAGCAGGTGAGAGAAAAGATACTCGAGCTTGAAAATTTCGGGATAACAAGGTGCAGATTCCTTGTTCGGCAGAACAAACTTAACATGTAAAAAAACAATTCATACAAGACACGAGAGAGTCATGTCCCCTTTTACTATATTGCTATAGATGCCATTGAAAAAACTACAAGAAAAATGTAAAAAAATCAGGAGAACAAAATTATCCTATACAGTACCAAATCGATTCGCACTTCCCTCAACAATAACAAAAAACAAATCAGTTCCCACCAAAAGAAATAGTAATGCCCTTTTTTATACGATTACAAATGCCAGGATCTCCAATTTCAATTTTTGAATCCACATTATGTTGAATTCGAATATATCGTTAGGTGACCTTGCGGTTTATAATTGATGTAGTCGTATATTTTGATCTTCCATCATATATGAACATTTTACTCCACCATGTGAACATATATATTATCGTCTACCATATGGACTAAATTTGAATCAGTTTTCCTTATTTGAATACGATTGTTGTCAAGTTATAAAACAATTTAAATATTATCTTGATAAAAAAACATGCATATAGTAGTAATCATATTTCACTATGAACTACATGTACCATACGATCTCCAATTCAAATATTTGTATCCATTTTATGTTGAATTCAAATCATAGTACATTATTGGTCTAGGTAGCGAGATGTTTAGGATAATCTAAACCCTTTTTTAATATGTATAATTTTTGGCTAAATTGGGCCAAGTTTTGGTATAAGCTTCTTGAAAAACCGGAGATTCTCTCAACAAGCCTCATGGTTCCGAGAGGGAACGTGTCACCTTTGTGTGCGAAATGATATACACTTCTTCCCCCTGATTTTCTTTACAGAGGCAACATAGAACTATATGAGGGCCCTATTAAATTTTGGAATTATTTCAAGTTCGTTTGGCCTTTTTATACATTAATTGAGTTTCTGGACTTTTAATGTGCATAGTCCAAATTTGAACTGCAGGCACATGCTCCAGTGCACCAAAGTTGGTTGAAAATGACATTGAGAAACTTGGTTTTAAAATTATTGTATATCCAAAACACGTCTGGAAGTCATGTCATGGTACTACCATGCTGTGGTAAAAAAATTGGCCGAATAGGAACATATTTTGGTATAAGCTTCTTGCAAACTAAAGCTTCTCTCAAGAAGGCTCGTGGTTCTGAGAGGGAACGTGCCACCATTCAGTGCGAAACGATATACGTTGTCCCCCCTTGAGTTTCTTTACAAAGGCCACATAGAACTACATGAGTGCCCTGTTAAATTTTGGAATTATTCCGGGTTCATTTGGCCTTTTTTATACATTAATTGAGTTTCTAGTCATTTAATGTGCATGATTCAAATTTTAACTACAAGCACATGCTCCCGTGCACCAAAGTTGGTTGAAAAATCACATATGTGTCCTCGGGTGAATTTCTAGGTCCCATGCCAGAAATGGGAATAATATTCAAACATCTGGGCATCGTGGCTAGGCCGAGAGCATTGAGAAACTTAGTTTTAAAATTCTTGGAAATCCAAAACACACCTGAAAATCATGAAACTTGGCATGGTGTCATGTCATGGTAGTACCATGCTGTGGTAAAAAAAATTGGCCGAATAGGAACAAATTTTGGTATAAGCTTCTTGCAAACCGGAGCTTCTCTCAAGAAGGCTCGTGGTTCTGAGAGGGAACGTGTCACCTTTGTGTGCATAATTCAAATTTGAAATACAAGCACATGCTCTAGTGCACCAAAGTTGGTTGAAAAATCACATGTGGTTCCTCGGGTAAATTTCTAGGTTCCATGCAAGGAATGGGAATGAAATTCAAAATTTTGGGCGTCGTGGCTGGGCTGGAAACATTGATAAACTTAGTTTTTTAATTCCTGTAAATCCAAAACACGCATGAAAATAATGAAACTTGGCTTGGTGCCATGACATGGCATCAACATGCTGTGGTAATTTTGCAGTCCGATTTGTGAAGGCGCACACATTAACAATCAACAATGTCATTTTGGAACAAGTGTTGTCACGTTACAATCGGAAACACAAGTATTATTGAAACCGTGGGTGTTCTATTTACTAGTACCATTTACGTGCCGCCACGCATCCCCTTTTTTATTAGCTAGGAGGCGCCATGCAGGGTAGCTATTTGAGTACGAGAGGCATGCAATCAGACCCCTGCACGTGCTTATCGGGAGGAGAGCCATTTGACCTCCATCTGTCGTCCACCTCTCTCACAAGGTCTCCATTAATGGCGTGGCTATGTCTCACTCGACTAAGATTTAAGAGAGCAAAAAGGAAATCTAAAAGCACGGATCTTATGTAAGATCTGACAGACCTATATAGCATCTACTGCGACTTATAGCAAGACTACTGAATATATAAGGACGACGACAGTGGATAATAATTGTCTTACATAATTTAGAAGATAATTAAAAAAGCCACATGCGGCTACGCCCGAAATACACAAGGACAAAAGAAGAAGGAAGACAAGGATCTGGCTCGCTGATCTCTACTTTCTTGATGCGTTGCTGCAGGCCGCGGGAACTAGTCTCCGTGGCGAGTGGAGATGAGCCCTTTCGTGTCCTCAAGACGCTGCTTGAGAGCATCCACGGATTCCTCCACCAGCCTTTGGTGCTCGATGCGGAACATGTCATTCTCGTCCATAAGTTTCTTGACGATGACGCTGGTCCTCTTCAAGAAGGCGCTGCTCTCCTCCTGCTGGTCTACACTTCGGACGATCTTTGCCCTCAGCAGGTCGCGCTCGGCCCGGAGCCTCTCATTGCCCTCCCTTAGTTGCCAGATGACGACGGTAGCCTGTTCAAATGAGGCTTTCATGTTGTCCTGCTACCTCGCCCACCCGAAGATCTGATCCATCTGGCTACGGACGATCACATGCATGCGCCTGTTAGAATCATTGCCTGCTCGCGAGACATTTTCCCAGGCCGCCGCAGCACGGCGGGACATCTCTGCTGCATCTGCGGTGCGGCGGGACATCTCTGCTGCTTCTACGGCGCGACCAGACCAGTCTACTGCATCGACAGTGCGGCGGGACCTCTGTGCTACTTCGGCAGGGCGGCAGGACCTCTGTGCTTCTACATCCGTGCGGCGGGACATGTCGACTGCTTTCGCGGTGAGGCGGGACATCTCTCGTGCTTCTACTTCCATGCTCGCCTCTCCCTGGTGGTAATCTCTCAACCCAGAACTCACGCTGGCCATGGCAGACACGAGGGAAGGATGCTGAATGACTTGTTTGTTTTTGTGGATGAGGAGTTGAGGAGGAATGTGCAGTCATCCACTACAAAAAAATACACTTCCATGATGATACATGTTTCTCACAGTAGGTCGCGTTTTTTTTTCATGCATGTACATCCATGACGATTTTATGACAGAATCAAGATAGTCATACCTGTGCTATGATAGAAGTGTTCCATGACATTACCAAAATTATCATCAGGAAGAGTCCACTTCCATGACAATAAATCGCGCGTCACAGAAGTGCTTTCGTCAAGGGTGACCGACACGTGGCATCCACCGTAACGGAACGCCGTTAAGCTATCGGGTCCGGTTTTGGATCCGATAGCCCGTTAACAGCCCGGACCAATGGGGATTTTCCATGTGTAAAATCATCATTGGCCGCACGAAACATGTGTTGCCTCACCGTTGAGACAGATGTCATCCACTCATTGGACAGGAGGCACCTATGATAGGTCAACACATGGCATGGCCCAACAGTGGCCCATTCTGGTGAAAAAGGCCGGCCCAGTAAAAATTAGTAGGCCGGCCCATATAAGGCCTACTTGTGTCAGGTCCATTTAAGCCCAAGGCCGTACGAGATGTGCCAATTCCTCCCGTCAACGGCCCGTTAAAGATTTGACACCATTGCAGCCCATCGTCAGTTCGAGCCCGTTAACAGCCCGCTATATATTTGGGCTCAATATTGGCCCGATGAGATTTCGGCCTGTTAACGGCCCATTTAATGGATGGGCCAATTTTCAGGATGTACATCTTTCGGCCTTTTAGCGACCCATTTAAATGTTGGGCTAATTTCCGGCCCGGTGTGTCTTTCAGCCTGTTAACGGCCCATAAATCTGATGGTCCATTTGTAGTCGGACCTGAGTTTCGGCCTTTTAGTGGCCCATTTAAGTGTTGGGCCAATTTCTCGCCTGGTGTCACTTTCAGCCTGTTGACGGCCCATAAATCAGTTGGGCCATTTGTAGTCGGACCTAAGTTTTGGCCTTTTAGCGACCCATTTAAGTGTTGGACCAATTCCCGGCCCTATGTGCCTTTTGGCCTGTTAACGGACCATAAATGAGTTGGGCCATTTGTAGTCGGGCCTTAGTTTTGGCCTTTTAACGGCCCATGCCCTTTATGGTCCAATACCTGCCCGGTTTCTCTTTTGGCCCGCTAAAGGCGCACAACACAGTTGGGCCATTTACAATACGACCTGACTTTCAGCATCTTAGTTGGGCCATATGTAGCCCAAACTTAGTAACGGCCTGTTAACGGCCCGTGAAATAAATTGGGGCCACCTGTTGCCCGCTTAGATGTCGGCCTGTTAACTTTCGGCCTAGTAACGGACCATTAACTTAATGGGCCCACTAAATTTCGTACATGTCTTTAGGCCAAATTAGATAGTTTGAGCCCATTATGACGAGCAATTATGCACAGGACCAAAACCGATCAAGAAAAGGTACGACATACAGGGAATAATGTTGCACATCCAGCATATATTACAGGAAATTACATCCACTGGGCAATCAAAGATTGATGCTAGTGCAAATAAATGAGCAGAACCTAATCATCTACAACGTCAAAATCTGCAACCTCAACACAGATGACGCCCATAATCATGTGGGAAAGTTCTTGCTGCTTTGCTACACTGTCTCTGAAAACGTTGATCAGTTGTTGTGTCGCACGACTCTGCACCTCTGATTCATCCACCATTTCCATCATTGCTTCAGCCATTAATTGGTTCACAAACATACATTTATTTCATTGCATTCGAGATAGAGGATACTGAACAGATTCAGATTGCGATTTTGGCAGGCTTGTATTATTGATAGTAGAGAGTGATACGTCTCCAACGTATCTATAATTTATGAAGCATTCATGCTATTTTATTATCTGTTATGAATGATTATGGGCTTTATTATACACTTCTATATTACTTTTGGGACTAACCTATTAACCGGACTCCAAACGGAATGAAACCTTCGGCATCGTGATTTTTTGGAAGAATATCACCCAGGAGACTTGGAGTTCACGTCAGAAGAGCCTCGAGGAGGCCAGGAGATAGGAGGGTGCGCCCCCTTGCTGGGCACGCCCCCCTGTCTCGTGGGCCCCTCAAGCACCTCCCGACCGACTTCTTTCGCCTATATAGTCCCACGTACCCTACAAACATCCAGGGAGAAGATAGATCGGGAGTTCTGCCGCCGTAAGCCTCTGTAGCCACCAAAAAACTCTCGGGAGCCCGTTCCAGCACCCTGCCAGAGGGGGATCCGATCACCGGTGGCCATCTTCATCATCCCGGCGCTATCCATGACGAGGAGGGAGTAGTTAACCCTCGGGGCTGAGGGTATGTACCAGTAGCTATGTGTTTGATCTCTCTCTCTCTTGTGTTCTCTCTATGGCACGATCTTGATGTATTGCGAGCTTTGCTATTATAGTTGGATCTTATGATGTTTCTCCCCCTCTACTCTCTTGTGATGAATTGAGTTTCCCTCTTGAAGTTATCTTATCGGATTGAGTCTTTGATTTGAGAACACTTGGTGTATGTCTTGCCGTGTTTATCTGTGGTGACAATGGGATATCATGTGCCACTTGATGTATGTTTTGGTGACCAACTTGCGGGTTCCGCCCATGAACCTATGCATAGGGGTTGGCACACGTTTTCTTGACTCTCCGATAGAAACTTTGGGGCACTATTTGAAGTACTTTGTGTTGGTTGAATGAATTTGAGATTGTGTGACGCATATCGTATAATCATGCCCACGGATACTTGAGGTGACAATGGAGTATCTAGGTGACATTAGGGTTTTGGTTGATTTGTGTCTTATGGTGTTATTCTAGTATGAACTCTATGATGGATCGAGCGGAAAGAATAGCTTTATGTTATTTTACTATGAACTCTTGAATAGATAGAACAGAAAGGATAACTTTGAGGTGGTTTCGTACCCTTCCATAATCTCTTCGTTCGTTCTCTGCTATTAGTGTCTTTGGAGTGACTCTTTGTTGCATGTTGAGGGATTGTTATATGATCTATCTATGTTATTATTGTTGAGAGAACTTGCACTAGTGAAAGTATGAATCCTATGCCTTGTTTCCTATCATTTCAATACCGTTTGTTCTCACTTTTATCGTTAGTTACCTTGCTGTTTTTATAATTTCAGATTACAAAAACCTTTATCTACCATCCATATTGCACTTTATCATCATCTCTTCGCCGAACTAGTGCACCTATACAATTTACCATTGTATTGGGTGTGTTGGGGACACAAGAGACTCTTTGTTATTTGGTTGCAGGGTTGCTTGAGAGAGACCATCTTCATCCTACACCTCCCACGGATTGATAAACCTTAGGTCATCCACTTGAGGGAAATTTTCTACTGTCCTAAAAACCTGTGCACTTGCAGGCCCAACAACGTCTACAAGAAGAAGGTTGTGTAGTAGACATGAAGCTCTTTTCTGGCGCCGTAGTCGGGGAGGTGAGTGCTTGAAGGTATATCTTTAGATCTTGCAATTGAATATTTTTTTCTTGTTTTATCACTAGTTTAGTTTATAAAAGAAAACTACAAAAAAAGGAGTTAAGTGTGTCTCATACGCTTCGTCTTTTTAATTTTTTTGTGAGTATGATGAAGAGGAAAATTGTGCTCAAGTGCTAGAAGAAGAAATCTATAGAATGTTTGATACTAAATCCTTGAATAATGAGCATGATTGCAATGTTGTTAGTATGAATTCCTTGAATATCCATGATGGTAATGATATGCAAAGCCACAAGCTTGGGGAAGCTATGTTTGATGAATATGATATTTTTAGTCCCCCAAGTTTTGATTAGAATATTTATTATGATGAAAGCATGCCTCCTATTTATGATGATTATATTGATGAAAGTGGGTTTGGAAGAGTGGCAACTTTAGGAAGTAGTGATCCCACTATTTTGGAAGATGTTGAATCTTATTGTGATGAACATGAAAGTGGATTTGGAATAGTGTCAACTTTATTTAGTGATGATTCCACTATTTCGGAAGAGGTTCCAATTGATTATGAGAACAAAGTTGCTATCTATGATGATTATTGTGATGACTTCTATGCTATTAGGAATAATGATAACCATGAAACTTGTCATCATGATTTTAGTTTTCAATTGGATTATGCCTCACATGATAGTTATTTTGTTGAGTTTACTCCCACTATTATTCATAAGAAGAATTTTGCTTATGTGGAGAGCAGAAAATTTTTCTATGCAAGTAGATCATGAAAAGAATGCTTTAGGTGCTGGTTATATTGTTGAATTCATTCATGATGCTACTGAAAATTATTATGAGGGAGGAACATATGCTTGTAGGAATTGCAATAATGTCAAGTTTCCTCTCTATGTGTTGAAAATTTTGAAGCTATGCTTGCTTTTCCTTCTTATGCTAGTTGAGTATTGTTCCCATAAGTTGTTTTATCACAAAATCTCTATGCATAGGAAGTGGGTTAGACTTAAATGTGCTAGTCATATGCTTCATGATGCTCCCGTTATGTTTCAATCCTTATCTTTTATGTGAGCATCATTGCCATCATCATGCCTACCTGAAAAGGCATTAAAGAAAAACGCTTGTTGGGAGACAACCCAATATTTATCCTTACTGTTTTTATGTGTTCACATGATTATGATACTGTAGTAATCATGTTCTATAGCTTTTGTTTCAATAAAGTGCCAAGTAGAACCTTTGGGAAGGATTGGGTGAAGTCTATATGATCTTGCTGTAAAAAACAGAAACTTTAGCGCTCACGAGAATAGCTGCCATTTTTTACTGAAGAGTGGTTTTAGGTTGATTCTTTTTTCAGATGATTAATAGACAAATTTCTCAGGTCCACAAATTTATTTAAGAATTTCTTTAGTTTCATAAGTATACGTTTGATTCAGATTACTACAGACTGTTCTGTTTTTGACAGATTCTGTTTTCTTTGTGTTGTTTGCTTATTTTGATGAATCTATGAGTAGTATCAGAGGGTATGAACCATAGAGAAGTTAGAATACAGTAGATATTACACAAATATGAATTTAGAATGAGTTTATTACAGTACCTAAGTGGTGGTTTTATTTTCTTATACTAACGGAGCTTACGAGTTTTGTTTTGAGTTCTGTGTGGTTGAAGTTTTCAAGTTTTGGGTAAAGATTCGATGGACTATGGAATAAGGAGTGGCAAGAGCCTAAGATTGGGGATGCCGAAGGCACCCCAACGTAATATCCAAGGACAACCAAGAGCCTAAGCTTGGGGATGCCCCCTCTTTCGTCTTCGTTCATCGGTAACCTTACTTGGAGCTATATTTTTATTCGCCACATGATATGTGTTTTGCTTGGAGCATCATTTTATTTTATTAGTATTTGCTTTCTGTTATTTAGAATAATGTTTTGCATCTATATTTTCAATAAAAATGTCAAGGATAGTCTTTAGCATGCATATTTTGCTAGTATACATGTTGCTGTTTGAAAACAGAAAGTTTACAGCTGTTGCAAAAATTACCTAGAAAAGTAAGAGAATAGTATAATGTTGAAACTTTTTGCATATTAAGCTCTGATAAATTTATTACAGTGGGAATTTTCTCTCATATATTTTGTAGTTAGGTAAGTATTAATACTCTTGCATACTTTACAGACTGTACTGTTTTGGCAGATTACTGTTATGTTTGCATTGTTTGCATATGTTTGCTTGTTTAATGATTCTATTTGAGGATAGGAGTTTTAAATATGCAGATGCATTTAGTGTAACACCCCAAAAATTTAACCATGATTTGTTTATTAAAATTTTGCCAGAAAATTAAATTTTTATTTGTGGATTTATCTTTTGATTTCAGATCTACTCTTTCCTTCTGAGTTGTGGAATTCTTTCTCTCCAAATAGAAACTTTTCAAAAATGTTGTTGGACTTGTATACCCTCTCTAGAAACTTTTCTTTTATCAGTGGGATTATTTATATAATTGAATGTTGTTGGACTTGTATACCCTGAGCTTTAGTTCTTTTAAAAATGATTTTTCTTAAGTTTTAGGGTCCCATTCGCACTACAACCCTTTGATAAATATATTTAAAAATCCCACCCAAATGTGGGGATGACAAGTGATTTTGAGCTTTACCCCAAGTTTTCAAATCTGGTCTAGCTGCACTTTTGCACTGCAACCTATTTAAATATTTCCTTAAAACTTCCACCATAATTAGGGGAGGTCAGTAGGAGTATGTAATTTAACTTTATGCAAAAATCCACTGGTGTTCTTTGAAAAATTTGAGCAAAACATCCTCTTTTGCTCTCTGGTCCAGTTGGGTGTTTTCTACTGCAACTCTATTTTATTTTGCTCTAGTGCCCATGATCTTTCTCCTGCTTATTAACCACCCTACAAAACCCTTAAGTCCAGGAGAGTGGACCCATTGGAGTATTTTTGGTCCATGAAATGATAGCCTTCAGTTTCTGTCCAGATTTGGTTTTCTCAAAAACTTGCATTATCAAGTTTCTAGTCTTGACCAACTAACCTTGCCACCATCACCTACACCTAAAGAGACACTAGTCTGGAGTTTTTGGACACCCCAAGAAATGCCTAGATGCCTGTGGCATTCTGTCAAACACCTTGAGTGCATGAACAGATTTGGCATGATCTTTAGTTTGTATTCTAAACTTGATCTTCTGACCCAACAGGCTTGTCGACTAAGATCCTAGATGACCCTAACCTAGACCTGTTAATCCCCAGCCCCACCCAAGCCTCCTGGCATGCCCTGGCATTTTGCCGAACACCACGCATGTATGCTCTGGGCGCACCCAGAGCGCATGTTTTGCACGTGCGCGCACCGAGTCGCCATGTCCCACTGCCGTCGCCCCGCACTCGTTCTGGTACCTTCCCACTCGCAGCCAACGCGCCCCGACTCCTCCCTCGCTGTAGAGCCACCCTGGCCCCTGCTGGCGCCCTACAGCGCCACCGACGCCAGCCGCCACCGCCACTCCGACAGCTCCTGCCGTGGACGGCGCCGCCCGAGCCACAGCCGCGCGCCAGCTGCCCCTGGAGGAGCTCAAGCTCATCCGCAAGATCGTCCACTAGCGCACGTCGCCGCCACGTCGCTCTGCAACTACAGAACGGTGGTTTGCCATCGATCCTATCCACGGCCGCCATCGGAACCGACCTAATCGCGCTATAAAAGGAGCCCCGAGCCCATCCGGACACTCAGGCAACCTCGTTCCATCCCCTAGTGCCCCCACAGCTAGCAGTCGACGGCGAGAAGCCTTCTTCCTCGCATCTGGCCAGTTCGGCCGCCGCCACGCTCCAGCTCCGTTCATCACGAGCAGGCCCTCCCCCGTCCATCCAGCACGACCACCCGACTCCCCTTGACCATGCGGAGTTGCCCAGTCTCTCAAACACGACCGGGAACCACCGTAGCGCGAAGCCCCAATTCACCCGAAGCTGCCGTCCGCCGCGGAACTCACCGCCAGCGACTCCCTCCACCCCCACCAACCTAGCGACCACCGGGAGGACCGCCCTGGACTGGCGGATCCATCCCTGCCCTCCGGAGCCCATGAGGAGCCATCGTTCGCCGGCGTTGATCACCGGAGCCCCGCCTCCGCTCGGGCAGAGGAGGAAGGAGGGAGGGGCGACTGGTCAAACTTGACCAGTGGGCCCCCTGGACCCACTGTTAGTGACCCAGCGCCGGTCCACGCTGGCGTAAGTGGAGGCGTAATCCCAGAGTACGTCTCCTACATGTCCTTATCAGAAACGTTTTTTTCTTTTTCTGTTTTATTTAAAAACAGAATTTTGACTAAACTTTGACTGGCTATAACTTTTAAAATATAGCTCCAAATGAGTTGATTCTTTTTTCTACCTCTCTCAAATTTCACCTAGTTTATTTTAAGATTTATTTCAAAAATAATTAGGAAAACTTTTTGTTCTGTTTTTAAAGTTTGTATTAATTTGAATATTTTCAAAAATAGGCTTTTGAAGAAGGAGACAACTTTCAAAAATGCACCCCCACTTGCATACTCTTGAAGGCAAGCATGCCGAACCCTGGCATAATATTGTCGTGAGTTGTTTGATACGGTTACAATACCCCCTTGTCTCGGAGTTTTCATTATTTTATGCGATGATATGATCATACTCATAAGTGCATATTGATGATTTCGTGCTATTGGAATTTGATGCGTTGTGATAGTAATCACCATCATATGCCTTTCATGCATACCGGAAGGAAGCCGGGAAAGTCTCTGTCTTGGGTAGACACGAGCTTGTCTCTAGTTCCTCATCGAGACGAGTGTGTCCGGCATGGCATGATGAGGTATGATGAGTGGTGATTCTGTCTGTTGATTGAAATATATTTGTTATGCTAATCATGCAGGGAATATTTAAACCTTCTGAGTCGACCGTAGATCGGGCCTTGTTCCAGTAACCCCCATACTTTTTTCATACTACCACTTGTCCCTGCCGCAGGTAGGGTACGGTTCAGTAAGTTGTCAACCCCTTCCTAGCACACACCGTACAGAGAGGCCATGGTGGAAGATACTGTATGCATCCGGTAGGCATGCCACCTGGTCCGGGGGCATGGGTGTTTTCCGGTTGGGACCGAGTGGGGGGCACCCCTTAGTAGCGCGTGGTATAAATTTGATCCCATGCTAATCGAGGTTGTAGCCTCCCCACTTAGAGTTTTGCTTGACAGGTGTCGTGGGTGATTCCAGACACCGGTAAGTTAAGCTGGTGTGTGTGGGTCAGGTGTGTTTTCAACTAAAAGACCGTAAATGGAATTAGTCCCGATGGACTAAAGGAATCCATTACTCGTGGGTAAAGAGTACACCCTCTACAGGAATTATATCCATTTGAATAGCCGTGTCCATGGTTAAGGACTACGGTCTGGGATGGGTCAAGTGTCGGTCTTAGTGTCGGTCTTCGGAGGAGAAACTACTAAACCAAAACATGGATCATGACATGTGAATTACGATGATTATGATTATTATTATTAAGGACTAATCCCTTTATATTATGTGCATTATTGAGTATCCTTGGGACGGTTCTACCTCCTGGATATTCATTGTGACTACTTTCTTATAAGCCCTTTATGTGGTGTCACTCAGACGCCCGACTGTGGCATGCTTGTTATTTGTTTACTTTATAAGCCCTTTATGTGGTGTCGCTCAGACGCCCGACTGTGGCATGCTTGTTATTTGTTTTCTTATAAGCCCTTTATGTGGTGTCGCACAGACGCCCAACTGTGGCATGTTTGTTACTTATTTCACCTATAAGCCCTTTATGTGGTGTCGCTCAGACGCCCGACTGAGGCATGATTTATATTATTGTCCTTTCGAGGCGTCGCTTTAGACACCCGAATCGGTGCAATCTATTTTTATTCTCTGATTGCATATTCATGTTTTATATGAGCAACCTGCTTGCGTGCATCATGGATTTTTATTTCGTGACTAACGTTGTGATCATAGAATATTTCAGAATAGGAATTATCATTTGTTATATTATACATGTGTTCATAATGTTTGCGAGTACATTCAAAAGTACTCACTGGCTTGTCCCTGGCTATTGTCTTGGCCAGATTTCTTGCATGGACAGGAGCATTGCGATGACAGCCCCAGAACCCACGAAATGGTGATAGCAGCCTCGCGAAGATAGGAGTTATCCAGGTCAGCTGTTCCTGTGGGAAATGGAGTCCCATAGACGCTGGAAGACCACAAACCGCTTCCGCCATCAGCCACTAGAAACCATTTGTTGTACTCATAGGCCAGAATGGTCTTGTACTACATATTTTGTATTTTGCTTGGATTTTTTGTATCAAGTTGGTGCCTCATCAGCTAACAGTAATCCTAGGGCTGGTGAGCACAAGGACCATTTTCTGGGAAAGTAATATCCCGAAAATCCGGTCCTGACGAACTTGGTATCAGAGCTAGGATGACCATTGGCTAATCCTATCTAGCCAGGTCGAAAAACCTAGGTTAACCAACCCACCAGACCTTAACCTAACCCCAGCCAATCTTCTCGTGTAAGATAGCCACACAATGACCCCGACACCTTTTGGCAGTCGGTGCCCAACCTATCAGCCTAGCCTGTCAATCACGCGCCAGTGACCGACACCTAAATTGTCTCATTCGCAAGCGTGCGAAGGAAGACTCCGTCCCCTTTTTCTATAAAAAGGGCACGCTAGCCTCAACACAGCAGAGCACAATCTCTTCCCCAAACCGAGCTATAATGCCTGGCCCTATTGTGCACAATGAGACCACAGCAACCAACCTTGGAGGTTTTGTGACCGTGCTAGCAAACCTCACTCGCCATGCCTTTGCATTAGAAGAGCCCCCAGAATATGTTGTGTACCAAGGACCCATGAGCGATGAGAGCCGTCAATTCTGGGCCACCGTACACATCTATGGTAGGGGTCTATCTCCAGAACGCCCCTATAGGTTCACCGGAAGGACAACTTCCTTTGAGCCACAAGCCATCCAACTAGCTGCTCGAGAGGCTATAGTTCAACTCCAGCACTTTTCGCCCAGAGTTAGCTGTCGCTCGTTCTACTACTACCCCAGCCGTGACGGGTATGGTAGACCACCCCAGGTTGCCAACGGAGATCACGAGACGGATCCTGCATTGTTGCATCTGGTGCGCTATGTAAGTGCACTAGAGGAACTGTTCGATCAAATCACCCTTGATCTGATCACAACTCGTGGAGAGCTGGTTCGCCGAGCCCCGGCGAGAGGAGAAGATGAGCCCGACGCGGACAACCCAGTCGTGTTGTTCGGACAACCGATCGAGTCCCTAAGGTCAGCCCCAACCATCGACCAAAATACGTTGGTGTGCCTAGAAGTGCTTCGTCGCCTTTTTGGAACACGCTCCAACGGGATTGTGGCCAACAATCCCCGGAATGGTCATCATCGCTACCCCGACCCTGCAACCCCTCACACTACAAAAAAAGACACATCCCTGACATTTTGGGCCGAACGAAATTTTTTTCTGTCATACATATGACACTTCTATGACGATAATTGTGACAAAACCCGGTATCATCATGGATGTGGTGGGCTCCTACTTCTATGACAAAAAATCATGACAGAAAATGGGCTTTTTGTCCTGGGCGGGCCAGACACGCAGCTGCATGACATTCTTTGGGCCGTCCATGACGGAAAAAACCGTGGTAGAAGCGAGGGGGAGGAAAATTTCGGGGAGTTGCCGGTTACGGTGGGAGGTCGGGGGCCGAGCGATGCACGTTTCTCTCATACACATACGTGCGTGTGTGCGAGGCGTTGGCTCTAACTGAACCCGAGCGAGGCATTGGGCTCTAACTGAACCCGAGCGATTGCACTGCAGGCTACGCGTTACTGAACCCGAGTGATCGATCGATGGCTGTTAACTGAACCCGATGGAGCGATTCCTTTGCTACTGGTGCTAACTGAAGCCGATCGATTGGATGAACAGTGAGCATTGTGGGGGGAGGGGGATTGGATGAACAGTGAGCGGTGGCGTTGCCTCTGGATGAACAGGACCCTGTGGTGTGGAGGGCTGGATGAACAGTAGACAGTGGAGGGGTGGTCGTGGAGGGGTGGTTGAACAGGACCCTGTGGTTTGGAGGGCTGGATGAACAGTAGACGGTGGAGGGGTGGTGGAACAGTAGCCGGTGGAGTAGCGTGTGGTGGAGGCTGGATGAACAGGAGCCCGTGGAGGCTGGAGGAGGTCGACGGTAGCCCGTGGAGGCTGGAGGAGGTCGACGGTGGAGATGAACAATATCCCGTGGAGTCCTGTTTTGTGGTACGCCACACCCCTCCCGATGAACAGGACCCCCGTTTCGACTGTAGGAGGTCCGTTTCGTCCGTTTTGCGGTACGCCACACCCCTCCCGATGAACAGGACCCCCGTTTCGACCGTAGGAGGTCCGTTTCGTCCATTTTGCGGTACGCCACACCCGTCCCGATGAACAGGACCACCGTTTC
>NC_041391.1:173008234-173044168 GCF_002162155.2 Triticum dicoccoides
GCGGTACGCCACACCCCTCCCGATCAACAAGACCCTTGTTTCGACCGTAGGAGGTCCGTTTCCTCTGTTTTGCGGTACGCCACACCCCTCCCGATCAACAGGACCCCTGTTTCGACCGTAGGAGGTCCGTTTCCTCCGTTTTGCGGTATGCCACACCCCTCCCGATCAACAGGACCCCGTTCCGAATGTAGGAGGTCCGTTTCCTCCGTTATGCGGTATGCCAGGCCTCGTCTCCATCGCCTGTTCCGTCCAAGCCCTCCCGATGAAGACGACCACGCATTCCATTCCGACCCAACCGGTTGCCTCCCCATGAACACGACAACGACGCTGTTTCTCCGTTCCGCCGTAGCCATGTACGTATGCACGAGTAGGCGTTCGAGACCCCGCCCGTATGTACGTACATGGCCGTATTTTCTTTCTTGCACCCTCGCCGTTGTACGTACGTGTACATGCTACGTGCGCGCCTCTACTACGACACGTGCGCGCCTCTACTACGACACGTGCGTGCCTCTACATTGACCAGTATGTACATACACTTTCGCGACCAGAATGACAACGCTACGCTTTGACCGGGTGGGTCCTGACTATCAGGCACTTCCTTGCCTGCGAAGATGTAGCTGGTGGGTCCCAGCAGTCAGGGGGGCGAATCATTTTGGTTTTTTTTTGCCCGGATGCACTTCCTTGCGTGCGAAGGTGTAGCTGATTGGTCCCAGCAGTCAGGAGGGAAACGTTTTTTTTGTGAAATATGGTGGCCCGTCCGGTGGGTCCCTGCTGTCAGGTGGAGGAGTCATTGTTTTCCGCGTAATAAGGAGGCACTTCCTTGCTGCGGCCATGGACCCAGCTCTCAGCCTCTCGACGTATAGTCCACGTCCGATGGAAGTCGTTCCTTGACCATGTTGACCACACCGTGCCGAGAGCACCAGGGCGGTGGACGACGGCGAGGCCTAGGAAGGGGACGACGCAGAGCCGGTGAAGACGCGGCTGTGGATGCCCACGCGGAGACGAGTATGGGTATTCACTCTTTTGGCTGCGGTGTGAGGCTGCCGTCGCTGCAGGGCCTGGCCTAAGGTGGGAATAGTAGGGGGCGGTGAGGCCTCCGCGGCAGCAAAGCCGGCCACGGGAGGCAGGAGCAGGCGAGACGACCGGCGTTGCTTTGGGCGGCTGGAGCAAGAAGACCAGAGGTTGAAGAAGCACTACGGCCGTTGGATGGACATCGTACGGTAACTGGAGCTAGAATCGTTCATATTGACTAAGTTGAAAAAGCCCTCCGTCCCTGTCAACTTAGTAGGCCCATAAGTCAGCTTCCCACCAAGGTGAGTCCCAGCTAGCTGGGGGAGCATTCATTTTTTTGGTGCGTAATAAAGAGGCACTTCCGGTGGGTCCGAGCTGACAGCGGGGGGAACATTTTTTTCGCGAAATACGGTGGCCCGTCCGGTGGGTCCCAGCAGTCTGGGGGGAAACGTTTTTTCGCAAAATAAGGTGGCCCGTCCGGTGGGTCCCTGCTGTCATGTGGAGGAATAATTATTTTGCGCGTAATAAGGAGGCACTTCCTTGCGACCGCCGTGGACCCAGCTGTCAGCCTCTCCACGTACAGTACTCTTGCGATGGAAGTTGGTCGGTGACCACGTTGACCACGCCGCGCCGAGAGCACCAGGGCGGTGGACGATGACGACGCCTAGGAAGGGGACGACACGGAGCCGGGGAAGACGCAGCAGTGGAAGCCCATGCAGCGAGGAGTACGAGGGTTCACTGGTTCGGCTGCGGTGTGAGGCTGCTGTCGCCGCAGAATAACAGGGGGTGTGCGTGAGTGGAGGGATGGCTTGGCCAGCGGTGGGAGTAGTATGGGGGCGGTGAGGCCTCCACGGCAGCACAACCGGCCACGAGAGGCAGGAGCAGGCGGCACGACCGACGCTGCTTTGGGCGGCTGGACCAAGAAGACCAGAGGTTGAAGAAGCACTACGGCCGTTGGATGGACATCGTACGGTCACTGAAGCTAGAATCGTTTATATTGACTAAGTTGACAAAGGCCTTGGTACGCTCCAACTTATTAGTCCCACAGGTCAGCCTCCAAAAAGGTGCGCCCAGATGTCAGGGGGAGGAATCATTTTTTGGGCGGCCAAAGCTAAGAATATCTGAGATTGAAGAAGGAGCACAGCATCCGTTGGATAGATATCCAACAGCGACTGCTGCGAGAACCGTGTGTTGACTATAATAAGTGGACAAAGCCTTGCATACGCGTCAACTTATTTTTTTAGGGGACGCATCACTTGGTAGGCCCACAAGTGTGTGGCAGAGAACTTATAGCCCTTTTGTGTTTTGTAAGAATTTACAGCCCATTTTTGAATTCTAATGGAATTTACAACAGCCCATTTACAGTTTGTTAAAAGTACAACCCATTTTCTAGCTAGGACAACGATTAATAATTTCAACCAACCGTTGAAGACAGAATTTAATAAAATTTCCCACATTTTGATGGGATCAGAAATATTTTTATCCCGAAATTTCTAGTCAGATTAAATATAAATTTGTATTACGTAAAAATCCAATGAAACATTGCACGCGCAACAATGAAAATCCATAAATAATATTTTATAAACTAATTTCGTGTTTGGTGCATTTTTTTGTAGTTACTGCCCAGTTTTTATAATTACATCCCATTTATTATTTTTAAAGCCCATTTTACTGATAAGCCTAGTGCATCCCTCCTAGGAAAGATTTGCAGCCCAGCGGGGCGGAGAATAACAAGTTGACCTTGCCTGGGTATTCCTCAAAAAGACGTATAGCTGGGCTAGCCATTTTCATCTTGAAAAAAGTAGTATCTGGGCTGGATATCTGGCCTGTGCTAGACGGGTCACAGCCCGCCCAATTAATACCCTGCTCTCCTCTGAACAACAATGAAATCACCGCCAAGAAAAACTCTGCAGTGCTCACGCCTCAAAAATACAAATACTGCTCAAGCTACTTGGTCCCAGCTGTCGGCCGCACCTTGTGTAATTCTCTCGTTTATATTGACTACATAGGTTGACAATGGTGTGTGACCATGATGTCAGGAAACTAGGAGAAAGCAAAAAATATATAGTTGTACATAATAAGGAGGCACTTGCGTATGTACGGCTATGGCCCTAGTGGGTCCCTAGTGTCATCCAGTCAAAATAAAGTCATCTCCTGAATCCTCATGTTCGTTGAACATGTTAACAATGCTCGGCGCCACGGCGAGCGCAACAACTCGAAGGACAACGGAGAGGGCCTCGTGGGCCCTACAGAGGTCTGATACAGCACCCACTGCTCATTCAGGAAGACAGGATCATCAGACACCTATGAGCACCTTCGAGAAACTGAGACGACACGAAACAGTAAGGCCGCGCTTGGGAGCTCTGGTATATTTCAAACCTGTATTAACATACAAGTGTAATTTACTCGTCATCGGAAGGCCCGAGGTCTGAAGTAAAACCGGCGGGTTACGCGTGTAATTTGAGAGACCAGTGTATATTTTACGAGCACTTCTATATGGACGACATTACCAGACGATACATGCACGACGTGCGTATCATGCCATCCATGGGCAAGGCTGAAACAGCAGCTAACGGTTAGATTAGCAATCGTCCGAGTGTCGTTCAGAGTTTTTATCGTGTGTGAAGTACTTCCGATATTTTACTAGTCAAAATCGACCAACCAAGCGCCTTCGCCCGAGACCATCTGCTTTAATTTACAAGCGTCAGTTTTACAAGCGGTTTTGGTTGGAAAACAACGATCCAATCACGGCCTAATATCACGAGTTGGTCAGAAGATCATATGGTTTCACGTCTAACCTACCCGACATGTCGTATAGGCTATGAATGAAACATCAGACGATGAACTTCTTAAGCATGGAAACAACAGAAGAGGATGATCTTCTTAACAAGCAAATCACTGGCATTAGATCAACATGCAAAACAATACGAAGCATTATTCTCAGGAGGCACGGTGAACAGCTCGTGATGCCGCATGCCACACCATTCCAAGCTCAACTTCGCAATCAAACACAAGGCCTGGCATTACATAGACAATATTCAGAACAAACTCTTAACACAGGAATATCTCAATAGAGTAACTATTTACTTCTAAACTGATTGCAGGAATAGGAAAAAACACCCGATGCTGCTCACAGCAAGGGCGTCCCACTCAAAAATATCAAATGCATGTCTTTTGGCTAACATCAATGAGCAAAATTTGAAAAGGGTTTCCAATTCCAATATATTAAACTAACATCTTCTTGCTAACATCAATGATTAAACTTTGACAAGGTTTTCCCATTCAAAATATGTAATTCCTATGATCGTGTCCTGTCGTAGCTTCTTGTACTTGTTTGGGCACTTTTTGCCCAGGGCACTCCACGTGTTGTTAAATTGCCAATGGTCTCTGCAGACTAGTCATGTCACCGGTGTCTAATAATACTATGTAATGGTTCTTGGTCATTCCTTCTGTAATGTACCACAACCAGTGACTGCTTCTTTCTACAAAGTGGAACGACCAACTAGACCCAGTAACGCAGCAGTTTGCCTTGGACACATTGGCTCCTTTTGTGCAGTTTAACTAAAGTCGAAGTCAGAATAAAACCGAGCTTTAATTTTGACATCCCTGTAAGCAACAATAGGTATAAGGGAAACAATTACTGAGAAATAACGGTTGATGACTTGTCTTAATGGGAAACAAGGCAGGAGAGAAGCAATTCTCCATCAGTGTGATTCATTCATATTGACTGAGACATTATCTTAACAATGCCTTGTTTCAACATGTATAAAGAACGACAAAGCAGAAAAGTACCATTCCTAAAATAATGCAACTGATTCATTTTTAAAGAGACATTATTTTAACAATACCTTGGTTAAACATGTAGAAAGAACTACAAAGCAGGATAGTACCATTCCGAACAAGTGTTGCAGTTTTGAACTAAGATTCAGTAGTTAATTAATTCTGAGAGTGGCATTGCTTAATTTTACCAGCAGCATTAGATTAACGAAAAGCATAAACAGTTCCAGGGGAGTGTGGGCGCAACAACAATACGTGCTTCCATCTACTTATAAAGGGGGTGATGTACAGTTTGTTGTAACAAAGCAACAAGCATCATGTCTGGGTTGGTCCCATTTTTGTTCACTACTTAATGGGAAAAGACAGCAATACAATAGCTTCAATTCAACATTTATTTAAAACAGTACCAATACAGGTAGCACAACATCTCAAAGCACACTGCACAATCATGTGGATGAAGGCCTGTACTGACCTTTCATGAGAACACCAGGATATAATATGAATCAGCTAACACGAATAGGAAATCCAATCTCCTTTTGTGCAGTTGCACTGAAATCAAGCAAAGTGTTTCGCGTAGCGAAGCAAAATGTCGCAATAGCAACAAGTTGAATAGATATCATGTGGTTGAGACTAAGATTTGAAACAACTCGACAGGAACACTGGAAACAAATCTCGGATCTCCTTTTGTGCAGTTCCACCAAAATTAAGCAAAGTCACCGGTGTGACATTCAAGTTGAACTGCACAACACACTCTTAAAACATAAGTGTTTCGAGTAGCGAAGCAAAATGTCGCAATAGCAACAAGTTGAATGGATACCCCTGTTTTAACAGAGGCAAAAAAGGAAACAATTACTTGTCGATAAAGGAGGATGAAACAAACGGTGACAGAAAGAAGCATCTAACTTATCTTGGATGGAAAACAAAGTAGGATAGTAGCATTTCTAAAACGGTTGCATTGATTCATATTAACAGAGACACTCTCTTGAAACAAAATTCATTAAAAATGTAATTTACATTTAACGGTGGCATTACTTCAATTTTCCGGCGGAATTCTTGGATTAACAATAGCAAAATAGCTGTATGGGACATGCTAGCACCATGTACGTCCACACGTATAAATGGGTGATGCAGAGTATGTAGCCAAGCAGCATATCTGTGTTGGTCCCATATTTGTTCTCTTTGAACTTTTTTCCTATGTGAGGGCAGCAAATCTAGTCCTGCACAAACTACCCGACCCCCCCCCCCAGTTTCTTTCCCTTTTCAACAAAGAGATCGGTTCCTTACAGATGTGTGTACTGGGTTACCCCCTTTTTCTCTTTTCGACCAACAAAGCGGCTATATAGCCAGTCTATACTACTTTTCCTCCCTCCTTTCCTCATTGAACCACGTCCTAGATTCATGCTCCACCCCACCGCACCTTTCTTTTCTATTTGAACCAAGACCTAGATTCGACTACAGATCGAAAAAGATCCACATGCAGCTAGAGCAACGACGGTTTCAGAGAAACTTATACCTTAGGGTAGTCGGGATGTGGCAAGGCATGCGGCGGGAGGCCGGATCCGTCCACACTACGTATGGCAGCGAGGAAGAAGGGGTCGGTGGCCCTCCCGAATAGGCGCTGGGTGAAAGAGAAGAGCGCAGCCGGCAGTGGATTGCCTCCCTCGCCGAAGGCGATAGAGTTAACGCTGCACCTCCTCCCCTTCCCGGTGCGACGTGATACGGACGCCTCCTTCACCAGCTGTGAGGGGGGAGAGAGAGACAAGAGGCCAACGCAGTCTTGTTTAGATCTGGTGAAGAGAGGGTGAGAGACTGTGAATATAGTAAACCCTAGCAAATGAACGCTGAGCCTCCAGTGTGTAACATATATGTATTGCGGCGAGCGTGTGGAGAGTGCAAACCCTATCTTGATGGTAACTAAACCAGGATACCCGAGAAAAAAGACATTTCTTCATTTAACCAGTGATAGTACTACCACCATATGGACAATGACCGCACAACCACCATGTACTTTTTGTCGAAACAACATGTATACCTCCACCAAGGCATAAACCAGGACAATTTTTTAAGGGTCTGTCTAGGACACATCTAGATGTCTAAGTTGATGTCCACTCTGTTTGTGGTCTAGTTTTTTCCCTAGTTTTTTTGTTTCTTGTTGCTACATTATATGCTTGTGGGATCTTAGATGTGATATCCTTAAATAACATCTAGATGTGAATTAGACAAACTGATTTTCTAATGTACCAAGAAAGAAAACTCGATCAAAAACACGCCCCCGCTTCTAGGTCGCGAGAGTCGTTGCACACACACACATAGACATAGACATGCATATCCGTGTTTACGTGAAATTCCATTTCCATCTCCATCTCCAATCATATTTGTCCAACTGGCACATTATTTACGTTGTTAATTATATAAGCAGCAATATTAATGTACAACATCTCTTGTTTGCGCACGTCCGGACCACTGCCACGGCCGGTCCTGACCAACCCTAACCCTCTTCATCACCCGCGCGTGCTTCCCGCCCAAAACGGTCAGTGCCGCATTCATGCCCGGCCAGAGCGGACGCGACCTCTCACTGGCGCCGGCATTGAAGCGGTGCGCCGGCCGAGAGAGCGTTGCCCGCGCCGCTTCCGGGTGCACGCGGCTACTCCGCATTCAAAGGTCGCAATAGCCAGCTACAACATGCATGTAAAAAGTTCTTGGGAGTCCGTGCTACAGCTAGCTGTCCTCCCCCAACTCGTCAATCTCTTCCAGTAGTGCTAGTAGTACTCCATGGCGCGATCCATCGACAAGCAGGCGGGAAAGTTATCGTATACTCGGTTTGCGGTGAGTGGCATGCCGAGCGACCATGTGGGGTCGAGCCGTGGAGGAGGCTGAGACACGAACACGACAAACATGATTTAAACGTTGGTTTTGCTCAATGGCGCGATCCAATGAAACGAAACGTTGGTTTCCCTCCGTTTCCATTTTTTCTCCGGAAAAACGGAAACTTTCCACTCCATTTTCATTCCTATTCCAAGGTTGCCCCGTTACAACATTCCATCAAATACAAAGGAAAACTAACACACATGCAGATGCATCTCAATGATTCACATATCATAGCCAATATTTACTTCACAACTAAAGAAAAAAGTTGTGAGAGCGTGTACGAAAGAAAAACTACTGATGGGACTTAAACCCTAAACCCTAAACATGATTTAATTCCCTGGCCAGGTAGAACCTGTCGAAGGAAAGACGGCTGGCACCCTCGGATCATATGATGCTTTTGTGCAGTTCCACTAAAATCGACCAGAGCATCCCTGATGGCAAAGATATTGAAGAAGTGTGATTAGAATAATAGTACTGGCACTAGTTCATGAGACATAAACTCATCACATGTAGAAGCCGGTATAAGTAGAGAAAGATTGACATGGAGATGGAGCTACGGCAGTGGAGCAACCCGGCTCCAAAAGGAAGATGGACTACCTGGGACGTCGGGCTGTACCTAGAAGGGCGGTTGGGACGCGGCATTGGCCCATAGCACGGTGACCCCCGATTGGGACGCACCGACTATGGGTTTTCTCCCTCGCCGATGTCGACCGCGTCTACGCAGAACATTGTTCCCTTCCCCCAGCTGCGGGATCAGGCCCGTCGATCTATGCTTGTGAAGAGAGCAACCTTAGCAAGCAGGCTTGTAGCTTAGGCTCCTGCTAGTGTATATATAGTGGTTTTCTTTTTCTCTCCATATCAACCACTTTATATTGCGTACGTGTCATTCAAGAGGGAAATGATGGTTGCTTCTTCCGACTAACTTACTGTGTGACTTGACTGCTCCTTAGTGGCCCCTACACGTACTCCCCCTACGTGTATGCAATAGTCCCACATACACATGGACGCAAAAACGCACGCGACGCCCTAATGCATGCATGTCCGAGCACACGACGGAACACACACGGTCACGCTCAGTGCTCAACCTACACGTGCATGCACACACATACTCAGTCAGGGTGAGCTAGTGACCGTATAAACACCAGAATATATATATATATTGAGCGCAATGAGCGTATTATGAAGTCCACTGGCCGTATTTCTACAAATATACAGTGACAGACAGTGTATTTATCTCATTTGAAATTAATCCATATTAACCGGAGAGGAGGCAGTATGGACTAGCATTACTTGCGCGCGGTGGCTCGCAGGACAAGGAGAAACTTTTGACTAATGCAAGCTCTCCCTCGCTCAGGCGGTGGACGTGCAACAGTTAATTCGGTGTCAGATTGCCAGAAGCATACACTATACTACTAGTGCTACTATTGTTCGACTTCCCGAATAGGCGAACAGCCAAGCGCAAATTTACTAGTACTAGTACTACTAATATAGTCTATAAAGGTACGTACTAGTACTCCCTCCAGTCCTCTTTTGTTTGCGTCTAAGGTGAAGCTAGGATACCAAGGAGCGATTGTTTCGTTTGAAATTGGACAGTTCTATCCCTGATGTGCTACCGAGAGAGGCTGGGGTTAGTTTTTCTAGGCATGCATACCATTGGTTGAGCCTGCCCCACACCGGAATTCTCGCGCTGCATGCACATCTCTCTCTTTCAAGTCTGCATGCGTCTCACTCTTCCATGCCTGCATGTGTGTCACTCTATCTACATGTGCACGCCTTGGGAAGGGGCGATTGGTATGGGATAGAGAGTTGGGAGTTACTGCGGCTGCACATGCAGTCAAAGCGGAACAGATGGGAGGGGTACCAGTGGAAAGAGCGGGGTAAAGAAGCTAAGGCGCAGAGCTTCGAGGGAAAAACTGAATTTTCTTAGGCTGGTCATAGTGGAGAGTAACATAGACTAGTAACATAGATATGTTACTAGTCTATGTTACTACCTTCATAATGGGTAGTGTCATTTATGTGGTAACATAGATGTCTTCATTAATTACTCCCTCCAATCCGTAATAGTTTGCGCATAACTTTTTTCGATTTTTTCCTATTTAGTCCGTGCGATCCCCGTTTGTGGCCGTAGTTTCCAAAACTGCCCCACAGCATCCGCTTCCCATGGTTCGCATGCATACCTGAGTTGATTAATTCCTCCGTGTGCATGCAGAGAGAGAGAGAGGGGAAGAGTAGTGCGCACGGGAATTGAGGCGTAAAACCTGTTGTGCCAATGGGTTGCATGTAGATCATAATTACTCAGTTTTTTATCTATGGCAAATCAGGGGCAGTTTGGTCCAGATTTAACCTAAAGATCTTTTCCTTGGTATGTGAGCTCGGTCTTAGGCGCAAAGAAAAAAGAATCGGAGGGAGTACTTTGTAGACTCATTTTGAATTGGAAAGCGCTATGTGATGGTAACATATTATGTTACTCTATTTGCCTCTCTCCACATTAACTACTTAACACCTCACCATTTTTGCTTATGTGGCATCTATATTACTACCTAAGTTACTCCCACTATGACCAGCCTTAGGCGCAAACCAAAAAGGACCGGAGGGATTACTAGGAACCGGATGGAGGAGCGTCTGCACTCTTATTATAATTTTAAAATGTGATAAAGCAATCTTCGACACATTTGGTTCTCTTCGAGGGTTCTCGCATGTGATAATAGAAGTTGATTGCATGGAACACTCGCCACAATTCTCGCTTAATTCTGGCTCATATCCTGTTACAAATAGTATCGCTCGGTAATATTTCCTCTTTTTTGTTATTCAGCATGTAAACAGGTCAGCAAACCTTGCGGCGCATCTTCGTGCGAACCGTGCTTGCTGCACTTTAAATGTGGCCGAGAGCTGGCTTGATGAAACACCTCGCTTCCTACTTCTTTTTTTGAGGGGTACCTCGCTTCCTAGTGACCAGTGTCTTGGCTGATCGTCCTAAGAAGGCCTATATATGAATAAAGCTCTCTCATTTACCCGCAAAAGATTAAGCCATATTAACCGGAATGGAGGGAGTATGGACTAGCACTACTTTTTGGTGTGTCCCGTCAACTCGCAGAACAAGGGAAAGCTTGCAGGACAAGGTGAAGCTCGCTTACGCCTTTTGACTAATGCAACCTACCCTCGGTGGACATGCATCAGTCCATTCGGTGTTAGATTGTCAGAGGCATACATTGTAGTACCCAACATGCGGAGTACCATCATTATTCGTCTTCACGAAGAGGCGAAGAGCCAAGCGCAGTAGTACGAGTAGTACTACTACTAGAACCGCATGGTGGAGCGTCTGTACTCTTATTTTTTTATCTCTAATAAAGTACACGTTTATTCCGGAGAAGGGCGGAAAATGGCAGCCCAACATGTAATGAATGATATCGATCAACCAACCATGCTCGAATATATCTTGGCCTCCGTGGGAGCCCATCTATGTGTTCTAGCTCCTCGTCTCTCTCAAGGAACGGCGGGTTGGCTCTTTGCTGTCAATTGAGATCGGTTTGCTCACACTCCTGTCCCACATGTCAGTGATATGCCAAGAGGAGGTGCGTTGACCGACTGGCCATACACGTACTTGGTTTTCCACCTTCATACTACTCCTCCCTCCGTCACAGTTTACCGGGCGCGCTTCATTATGATGCATTTCTCTCAATGCATTTCCAGCACCAGAGAGACTTTAGATGCGTTTGGTTTAATGCTCAATTAATTAGGGCATCGTAACCGCAATCAAGTCCACAATTTTCTCTCCATGTACTCTGTACTACTACAGAGTGGAGTACGTGCATGCATGTGTGTACCTGGGGTGGAAGCACTGCATGCATGTGTGTATGCATTATTCCTCTAGTAATAGATGCCGTGCTATAACTACCAATGCTATTTTTCAGGCCGATCGCTAGTCTCCTTGGTCCCACAGATTCGTTTTCTTTTTTCTGAAGCACGCTGTATAAACAGTGACGGATGGAGTAGTATGAGCGGATTCAAAGAAGAGCTTATTGATGGTTTGCTTCTTCAGAGCAACCTACAGTGGGAAAGGTGGGGCTTATGATTTGACTGCTCATTACTCACTATTAGTGCGGCGCAATGACTGGGCTGAGTCTCCCATGCGGTTGTGCACTACCCCCTAGGTTCTTAAATATACTCCGGAGTATTGTCTTTCTAGAGATTTCAACGAGTGACTACTCAAATATTTGTCTTTTTAGAGATTTCAAATGGACTGGCACATACAGATGTATATAGACATATTTCAGAGTGTAGATTCACTCATTTTGCTCCGTATGTAGTCACCTGTTGAAATCTCTAGAAAGACGAATAGAATATTTAGGAACGGAGGGAGTACACATACAAAGCAAAATGAGTGAATATACACTCTAAAATATGCCCATTTGAAATTTGTAAAAAGACAAATATTTAGGAACGAAGGAGTATAATTTTGAGCATGGCACATGGACCTGGATGATGAAGAGGCTTCTGGCAATGCTATCAAGCTTCCATCATTTGTTTACATAATTGACGTACTATACAAATAATTTTTCAACGACATGAAATTGTACAATGGTGTGAGCTTTCAGCTTTTGTTTCGCGTGTCTTGCCATCGATGCTCTTTCGGAAACAATAAAAAACTAACTCCCTTGCTAATGCATGTCAATTATTAGCATATCAGAGCTAATAATTACATCACAACTGAAAACAGAGTTGTGAGAAGGTGTTAAATTAAAATTGATCCATGCTTTCATTGGCATCAATGTCCCCCCAGCTCCGTCTAAATCAACAAGGCATGTTGGGAAAAAAGTAGCTGTCTGGAGCATGCAACATTCCGATCATTTTGTGCAGTTCCACTAAAATAGAGCTGGGCGTCCCTGTTCCAAAGATATTAAGTGTGATTACGATAATAGAGGACTGCTGATGAAACAATAAACACACAAATAGAAGCCGGTAACCTTTGCAATCTCTCTTAAGACTAACTAGTTGGAGAAGATTAGGCTCGGAGTTGGATGAGGAGGATAGAGAAAAACCAATCTCCCTTTGTGCAGTCGCTCTGAAATGTAGAGATGTTGCCCGTGTGACATTTTAGTACAACTGCACAAACCACTCTTAAGAAAAAATTGATTTGTGCAGTTCACCAAAAGGTCGCAATAGCAACGAGGTGAAATGGATAGCCCTGTTTGCAAAAAAGAGGTAGAAAGGAAACAATTACTGGCCAATAACAGTTGATGACACATGCGACGACAAAAAAGAAGCATATTCCTTGCCCTAAGGGAAGATAACAACACGTGTCGGAGTAATGGGCCACGGGTAGACTAACCCGAGTCCCAGAACCTTTCAAGACATCGGGGCAGACTGCGCCCCTCAAGTACCTGCGGCGACTCCAAGATAAGCCGAGTCCCCAGAGGCGACTCCCATTGAAGCCGAGTCCCGGAGGCGACTCCCATTCAAGCCAAGTCCTAGAGGCAACTCTGAGGAAGCCGACTATGGGAAGTCGGCCCGCGACTTCCAATCACCCGATAACTAAAAGAAAGCATGGCCACAATGCGCCGTACTCGCGGAGATCTCCGACCGGTGCAGCACTGTTGCCATGCCAGCCCTGACATCAGCCCTTGGGGAGGGGCCCTGTACCCACGACCTCCTGTCTGTACGGCCCAGAGACGGCGGGGCCTACCAGTCAGCGAGAGTATTGAAGACGGCGAGAGCACCGAGAGTCGGACCCGCTGGGAGTCGGCCCCCTGGAGTCGGCCGGCCCCTCCCACGGGTCCCACATGCCATTAACCAGACGCGATAGGGGAATGGCAACAGTGATCGCCCATCGGGCGGTGGCACTGTTGCCATGACCCCATGACCAAGCATGCGTCATTAGAAGCACGGCTATAGTAATCTGCAGCCGGCAAGACCCGCCTGCGGCGGACATGGGCTGACGCCCTCGTACCAGGCCAGTCTGCGGGACCCACCAGTCGGCGGGTGAGGGAGTCCTGGACTAAGGGTTGTCCGGACAGCCGGACTATCATCGTCCGCCGGACTCCAAGACTATGAAGATACAAGATTGAAGACTTCGTCCCGTGTCCGGATGGGACTTTCCTTGGCGTGGAAGGCAAGCTTGGCAATACGGATATGTAAATCTCCTACCATTGTAACCGACTCTGTGTAACCCTAGCCCGCTCCGGTGTCTATATAAACCTGCGGGCTTTAGTCCGTAGGACACAACATCCATTACAACAATCATACCATAGGCTAGCTTCTAGGGTTTTAGCCTCCTTGATCTCGTGGTAGATCCACTCTTGTAATACACATCATCAATATTAAACAAGCAGGACGTAGGGTTTTACCTCCATCAAGAGGGCCCGAACCTGGGTAAAACATCGTGTCCCTCGTCTCCTATAACCATCTGCCTAGACGCACAGTTCGGGACCCCCTACCCAAGATCCACCGGTTTTCACACCGACATTGGTACTTTCATTGAGAGTTCCTCTTTGTCTTCACCGATAGGCTTGATGGCTTCTTCAATCAACAACAACGCTGTCCAGGGTGAGACTTTTCTCCCCGGACAGGTCTTCGTGTTCGGCGGCTTCGCACTGCGGGCCAATTCAATTGGCCATCTGGAGCAGATCGAAAGCTACGCCCCTGGCCGTCAGGTCAGATTTGGAAGCCTAAACTTCACGGCGGATATCCGCAGAGACTTGATCATCGATGGATCCGAGCCGCAGCCGAGCGTGCCGCACTGTCACGATGGGCATGATCTAACTCTGCCGCCGGACAGTACCTTGGAGGCCGCACATGAACCCGCTCCGACCTATAGTCCAGAGCCGATTGCGCAGATCGAGGACGGGTGGCTCGACACCGCCTCGGGGACTGCAACTTCCACGGTGATGGAGCCGAACACTAACCCTGTCCCTTGTAAAGCTCGTGACTCTGAGGTGCCGGACTCCCTGCCGGACTCCGAACCTCCTGCGCCCCTGCCAATCGAATCTGATTGGGCGCCGATCATGGAGTTCACCGCCGCGGACATCTTTCAACACTCACCCTTTGGCGACATCCTAAATTCGCTAAAGCATCTCTCGCTATCCGGAGAGCCCTAGCCGGATCACGGGCAGGATGGTTGGGATGCGGACGACGAAGAAATTCAAGCCCCACTCACCACTCACTTTGTAGCCACTGTCGACGATTTAACAGACATGCTAGACTACGACTCCGAGGACATCGGCGGTATGGACGACGATGCTGGAGACGATCAAGAACCAGCGCCTACAGGGCACTGGAAGACCACCTCAACACATGACGTATACATGGTGGATACCCCAAAAGGAAGCGATAACGAGGAACAACGGGGCACGGCAAAGGATAATCCCGCCGATAAACATCCAAAGCGGCGACGCAAGCGCCGCCCTAAACCCCGCCCCGGTAAAAACAGCTTTCCTAGTGACCCAGCAATAGAGCAGGGCAAACCAGTGGATGATGAACATGCAACCAAGCAACTGACCGAACAGGACGAATCGGATAATCAATCCATCCCCGGCGAAACCAATAGTCCGGACGACCTCACGCCGAACACACCACCGGAGCATAAGAACCTTCACGAAAGACTCGTCGCCACCGCAAGAAGCTTGAAGAAGGAAAAACGGAAGCTCAAAACAGCGGAAGACATACTCAGAATGAGGTGGAGCAAAGTACTCAAGACCGCAGACAAATATGGCAATGGCCATCAATCAAAGAGCTACCCGAAGCGCAAGCTGTTGCCAGAATTTGACGAGGAAGCCATAGAGCCACCACAGTCAAAAATTAAAGAAGCCGCCTGGCCGGATAGACGACCAGTTGACAGGCCAAAAGCGACAAGCGGCGCCACACTCAAGCCGACTCATGATCCTGGGAAAACAGATGGCCCAGCCAGGTCCATTTACGGGCCAAAAAAGAGGGCCCCAGGAAGCATCACAACACGCCAAGTGTTCGAAGACAGCGGCACACCCAAATACAGGGGCGCCGCACACCCACTATGTTTCACCGATGAGGTGCTGGATCATGAATTTCCAACAGGGTTCAAACCCATAAATATAGAGGCATACGACGGAACAACAGACCCTGGAGTCTGGATAGAGGATTACATACTACACAAACACATGGCTAGAGGAGATGATCTCCACGCCATAAAATATCTACCCCTCAAGCTCAAAGGGCCAGCTCGGCATTGGCTCAAAAGCCTCCCACAAAACATTGTTGGAAGTTGGGAAGAGCTCGAGGACGCGTTTAGAGCCAATTTTCTAGGGACTTATGTTCGCCCTCCGGATGCAGACGATCTAAGTCATATAACTCAACAGCCCGAGAGTCAACGTGTAGATTCTGGAACAGGTTCCTTACCAAAAAGAACCAAATAGTCGACTGTCCGGACGCGGAAGCCTTAGCAGACTTTAAACACAATGTCCGTGACGAATGGCTCGCCAGACACCTCGGCCAAGAGAAGCCGAGGACAATGGCCGCGCTAACAAGCCTCATGACCCGCTTTTGCGTGGGGGAGGACAGCTGGCTAGCAAGATGCAGCACCAACGACCCGAGTACATCCGAGATCAGAGATGGAAACGGCAAATCACGGCGCAGAAAGGATCAGCGCTGGAATAAAGAAAAAAGCCCAAAGAATACGGCGGTCAACGCCGGATTCAAAAGCTCGTGGCCAAGCAACAAAACACTGCCTCTTAAGGATAACAGTGATGAGCTATCCAACTTAAACAAAATTTTGGATCGGATATGTCAAATCCACAGTACCCCCGGAAGGCCTGCAAACCACACCCACCAAGATTGCTGGGTTTTCAAACAGTCCGGCCGACTAAACGCCGAACACAAGGGGCTCGACGCATCAAGCGAGGATGACAATAAACCCCACCAGCAGAGCACCGGAAAACAAAAGACTTTCCCACAAGAAGTCAAAACAGTGAACTCACTTCATGTGATATTACGGAAAAACAATGCGGCACCCGTTAAAATAAGTGCCACACGGTCCACCCCAGCGGAACCCCAAAGTTGGATGTCAAAACCAGTCACTTTCGACCACCTAGATTATTCCAGAAGCATTCGGAACGCAGGATGGACTACTCTGATATTGGATCCTATAATCGACGGACTACAATTTACACAGGTTCTGATGGACGGTGGTAGCGATTTAAACCTGCTATATCCGAACACAATCCGCAAGTTGGGGATAGACCTTACTAAAATTCGACAAAGCCGCACTTCCTTTAAAGGAGTGATGCCAGGCCCTTGCGCCAAGTGCACAGACTCCTTATTACTAGAAGTTGTGTTCGGGTCACCGGACAACTTCCGACGCGAAAAGCTAATTTTCCATGTCGCCCCATTCAAAAGTAGCTATCAAGCACTATTGGGGTGTGAAGCTTTTGTCCGCTTTAATGCAATACCACATTACGCGTCTCTTACACTCAAAATGCCTGGTCCACGAGGCATCATTTCATTAAGAGGGTCATTAAAAGACCCCGGACACGGCTAGACGAGTCCGGCATAAATAAGCTAGGGGCTCCCTAGCCGCACACCCCTTCACAGGGGGCTGCGCATATAAGCAACAATGGGCTAATATAGGCTCAGCTTTCTTAATTTATTAATATTTTAATCTTTATGCACTTTTCGCACGATTTCTTTCTAAGTTCCTCTCTTTTTACAGATGAACACCGTGCACACCCGTCCAGGATAACGGCACAACGGAGACACAGGCGCAGACGTGCAGTAGGGACCCGTTGCTAGGATTCTTTTCAGATTAAGACCCTGTGTAAACCTTTTTTACTGTCTCTTGTTGCTATAATCCCCTGGTTTTTCATGATAACCAGAGAGGATACTGACGTTTTGGCATCGGCCGCGTCAGAGGACCTCGCCCGTACCTGGACACAAGGGGCTTAGGGCATTGTTTCGCCCGTAGTGTTCGGCGTCTCGAGTTAGGCCTTATATGCATCGGCTCCGAATCATGTCTTTGGTCAAATGTTGGGTTTTCCCGGCTCCTGTGTTTTGCTGCCTTACGTTCCGTATCATCAGCTAACGCGGCACCAGGAGAACTACTGCGATTGTGCCCCAGTTCGGCTGGGCGAGCACCTCAGTAGAGAAAGCCGAAAAGTGACTGTCATGATACAGCGAGAGACTGGTCAACCACTCGATCGACCTCCGGAATGTTTAGAATTCCTCCGCTTCGACGAAGGACCGCTTCCCGGTCAGGCACATACGCACCCCGAATCTGGAGAGCGCGGTGCCCCCAGGGGCTATATCGTAGTCCCACCCTCGAACTCCAATGGCTAAGTGAAAGTGATAAAGCATTATAGTCCGGTTGCCTCGTTTGCTACGCTACCACCTCCTTAAACAGGACTGAGACGTCGGATTAAGTGTGAAAATGCGTTGTTTTTGCGAACACCCCTGCACCTTGTGCGTGGGGGCTGAAGCCGACGACTGCCATCTTTCAGGTTATACATACGTATACATAAACGGCCGCACAGGAGATATTTCAATACTTGAACGCACAAGTGCAAAAAGCGCCTATATCATAAACATTGTTTTACAAGGTAAAACGTTCATTTGAACGTGACATTTTTCGAGCACTGCGACTCTATTATACGAGCACCACGCAGAACTTCCCCAAAATAGTGCTCGGCGGGTAACCGGTTCTCATCCGAACCCTGGGTCGCAACAGCGGCGGCATCCATCTCCGTCCAGTGTGTCTTCACACGGGCAAGTGCCATCCGTGCTCCCTCTATGCAGGCTGACCGCTTCACCGCCTTGATAGGCGGCACCGCCCCAAGAAATTGCTGCAACAAGCCAAAATAGCTCTTCGGCTTGGGCCTATCCGGCCAGACATGAGTCACGATATCCGTCATGGCAAGCCTGGACGACCTATTCAGCTCAGCCCATTCGGCCAACCGATCGGTCAGCGGAAGTGAACGATCCGGACTATGGAATTGAGACCAAAACATCTCTTCTGTCTTGTGATCCTTCTCGCTCCGGAAGTGCACAACGGCATCCGCCGCACTTGCCGCTAAGTCCATATAAGGATCCTCTGGACCCCACAGCTGGCCAAGATGAGCATACTTAGGATCCGTAAACCTTCGGCGCAGCAGAAAGGGCTTGCCAGCCACAATGTCTCCGGCTTGGCGCAGCTCCTCCTTTATAGCCCGCATTGCAGATCGGGCATGCTTGGCTTCGGCGGTGGCATTCCCCAGGTCTTCTCGCTCCGATAGGCGCTTCTTTTCAAGAGCCTCAGTGCGGTCGGTAGCATCTTTCAACTTCACGGCCATTTCGGCCATCTCTTCCCTGCTTCGGCAGTGTGCAGCCCTTTCGGCTTCTAACTCCTCGGCCGCCCTCAAGGACGCCGCATTACTCCTTCTGGCTTGCTCCTTGGCTTGAGAAAGTTCGGCTCGAAGGCTCTCCACAGCAGCAGCACCATCTGCGTCAAGCACAAATATTATAAGAGATGTGCTTCGGCTCCCTTACAAGGTGACTGCGGGGAATTTTTTTTTACCTTGCGACTCGTCAAGTCGCCTGTTGACTAGCGTGATGTCCGCATCCGCAACGTCGAGTTGCCGCTTTAGTTCGGCAACTCCATCAGTCCGGCCGGCCCCCGGACGATCCGCCACCTGCATAAGAACGGCGAAGATTGAAACCTACGATTTTGATCCTCGGCACGCTGTCGCTTTCGACAACCTACCGAGTCTCAGGGGCTACTATCTATACAGGGCGCACTTTCATGTGCAAAAGTGCCAAAAGATCCTTCAGCTCCCCCGGCCGAACACTAGTCGGCGCCGAACTCTTCGGCTCTGCCGGGCTCGGGGATACCCTCCGTGATGACACTTCAGGCTCGTCCGCCCTATCCGTCGGCGCAGCAGATGGAGGCGTCTCGCTCTCCATCATCTCCGGACGAAGGTCCCCCGAAGACGAGCTCATCTGAGAAGGTCGGAGATCCGAACTACTAAGGTAAAAACTTCGGTTATCCTCAGAAGCACAAATAGGGATGTCTCTTATCACCGAACCCCCTTCTTTCTACTTACGGCTCGCTGGAGGGCTGATTCTTTAGGGGAGACTGTGCGGCCGAGACCTCCCCGGACACAGCACCCTCTGGTGAAGACTTCTTCCCCCGCTTAGGGGCTTTAGCCTCCGGATCTTCGGAGGCGGTCCTCTTCTCCCCCTGGAGGGAGGGATTCTCGATCCCCCCTTCTTCAAGAGCCTCCTTGGGTGAGGCGGTAGCTCCCCTATTTTCCCCTTCGCCTTCTTCCGAAGGCGCAACTTCCAACATCCTGACCAGCATGGGATCCGGCACGGTCTCAGGGAGGGGGGCCGGACACCGTATCAGCGTTCCTTGCGCTATCCACTCCTGTTAAGGGGCAACGGGTTAAAAGGTGAATTATAGAAAGGCAAACAGACGGTATGTCTGGATTCGGAGCTACTTGTGTATCCGGGCGATTGCAGCTTAGGCCGGCATCCTCGGTCAATTTCGGACACGCCACTTGTGATCCGAAGAATAATTTGTACATCTCCACGGGTGTCATACCCATGAAGTGTTGAAGAATCCGTGGTCCCTCCAGATTAGACTCCCACAGCCGGAGGGGGCGGCGTTTGCAGGGCAGGAGACGCCTAATCAGCATGACCTGCATTACCATTACCAGATCGATCTCCCTCGCCTGGAGGTCTCGAATCCGGCCCTGCAGAAGGGGCACGTCCTTTGGCGGCCCCCAGTTGAGCCCTTGGTTGACCCATGACATCAACCGTCGTGGAGGTCCTGAGAAGAATAAGGGCGGCGGCTTCTGCCTGCTGCCCTTCGGAGCGGTGATATAGAACCACTCCCGCTGCCACAAGCCAAGCTCCTCTTGGAAGGAGCCCTCGGGCCACGGGGCATCGGCCCTCTTGCTTACGGCCGCCCCGCCGCACTCTGCTTGACGCCCCCCGATCATCTTCGGCTCCACATTGAAGGTCTTCAGCCACAGGCCGAAGTGGGGGGTGACGTGGAGGAAGGCTTCGCAGATGACAATAAACGCGGAAATATGGAGGATGGACTCCGAAGCCAAGTCGTGGAATTCGAACCCATAGTAAAACATGAGCCCTCTCACAAAAGGATCTGTTAGGAAGCCTAAACCCCGACGGAGGTGGGATACAAAGACGACATACTCGCCGGCTCGGGGGTGGGGATGGCCTGCCCTTCGGCGGGCAACCTGTGCGAAATCTCATAGGACAGGTACTTGGCTTCTCGCAGCTTTAGCACGTCCTCCTCCGTAACGGAGGAGGGCATCCACCGGCCCTGAAGGTCGGAGCCGGACATTGTTGAAGGTCCGAAGCGCTCGAATCTGGGGCTCTGGGTGTTGGAACTTGGAGCAAGGAGAAGATTCGGTGGAAGATTGAAGAAAAGAAACGAGCCTTGGTCCTATTATAAAGAGGGAGAATACCAAGAGCCATCTCCATGACCGTTCGGGACTCGCCTTCGATAGAGGAGGCGTGGCGACGGGCGCGGTTGGGTTACCCACGTCCGTATTGATGAGAATCCCGGAATAAGGGGAACACGATCTCTGCTTCGACAAGACGTGCCAAGGAAGCCGCTTCGCTAAAACGCACTGAGGCGGTATAATAAAAAATGATGCAAGTAAAGGCTTGGTAGTGGTGTGACGTCATGCCGCAAAATACGTCAGCAGATTGAACTTGTGTATATATTATTCTCTCTACGGTGGAATGTGGAATTTATTTTGCAGAGCCGGACACTATCCAGGTGTTCACAATCTTCCATGGATTATTCGGAGGAGGAACCCGCCTTGCAATGCCGAACATTATGTGCGCCGGACTCATCGTCATTGAAGCCAGGTTCAGGGGCTACTAAGGGAGTCCTGGACTAGGGGTTGTCCGGACAGCCGGACTATCATCGTCCGCCGGACTCCAAGACTATGAAGATACAAGATTGAAGACTTCGTCCCGTGTCCGGATGGGTCTTTCCTTGGCGTGGAAGGCAAGCTTGGAAATACGGATATGTAAATCTCCTACAATTGTAACCGACTCTGTGTAACCCTAGCCCCCTCCGATGTCTATATAAACCGGAGGGCTTTAGTCCGTAGGACACAACATCCGTTACAACAATCATACCATAGGCTAGCTTCTAGGGTTTTAGCCTCCTTGATCTCGTGGTAGATCCACTCTTGTAATACACATCATCAATATTAATCAAGCAGGACGTAGGGTTTTACCTCCATCAAGAGGGCCTGAACCTGGGTAAAACATCGTGTCCCTCGTCTCCTGTTACCATCTTCCTAGACGCACAGTTCGGGACCCCCTACCCGAGATCCGCTGGTTTTGACACCGACAGCGGGCCCCAGGAGTCGGCGGAGAAGACGGCGCCTGAGAGATAGACAGCTGGGACCTGCACCCAGCCGGTTTTACCATTGTAACCCTGGGGGGTAGGCCTATATAAACCCCCCAGGGCACCCATGCAAAGGGTTCGCATCCATTAGCATTAGACAGATCACATAGGAAGGAAAGAGCTAGCCTTGCCCTCTCCTACCTCCAGAAACAGCTCTAGGAGCAAGCTTGTATTCACTTTGCCTTAGTGATCATGCGAAGACCCCGCAGAGCAGCAGTAGGGGTGTTATCTCCTCGGAGAGCCCTGAAGCTGGGTTAGATCCGCCGGCGTGCGTGTCTTCGCCTCATCCCGTTTCCAGGCACCGGCGACGTTCTACTCGCCCCCACCATGATAAGCCATCCTTTGGCATATGTCGCACCCAACCCCCGACATTTTGCACCCACCATGGGGCTTGGTGCACCGTCGTCCGGAGATCTGTTATGGACGGGAACCCTCTTCCTCCCTGGCGAGTGCAGCCAGCCAGGCTCGCCAGACGGAGTCTGCATCGACACGCTGCGCGGCGCTGAGGCCGCCTGTGCAGCGAGCTACCTCGCCGAACTTGTCGGCGAGGTTCGCCTCTCCGACGAGCCTACATCGACGCAGGCGCGGGTGACCCCGAGAGCCTCCTCGCGGGCCTCCTCGACCAACTCCACGTCACCGGCGAGCCTGCCGTGGACTTCGAGTCCGTAGGCTCCACCGACCCGATGCTGGTCGACTCCGACGCCGTGTCGCTCGACACTTTCCCCACCAACGTGGTGGTCTACGACGAGCCGCTTCCTCACGAGGAGAGCGGCGGAAGCGCCATCACGGAGGTGCTCGTCATCAGTCACGATGAGCGCTCCGGTGAGGGAGCTCAGGACCCGCTCGACGCGGCTCTGCAAGGCTTGACTGCGCCTATTCCAGAGGACGCAGACGCCGAGACGTTGGAGACACGCCACCTTCAGATCATCGAAGGCACCAAGAAGCTGGCAAGCATGAGGCGCTTGTCAGAAGCCTACCAGTGCGAAATGGATCGCGCCGTGGGCGGCTCGCCGGCTCCGACTGGGCCCAGCCGCCTAGGCGCGGTCCGGCAACGCGGCGCGACCATCGCCGACTTGTTCGGGGCCAATCGCCCCGTATACGCCACCCCTGCAGAGAACATCCGTGACGCCCAAGCGGCCACCGACGAGCTGAAGAGCTTCGAAGGCGAAGAGCGCCGCATGATGACGGAGCGAGTCCAGCGGCTCCTCGATGCGGTTGCTGCGCAGAACGCGACCGACGGCCGCACTGAGGCGCCGCGGCAGCTAAACGACGACTTGCCTCCCCACCGGGATTAGGGCGCGACGTCTAGGATGCCGACTGGTGGAGTCCGCGGAAGAAAAGACAAAGAGCCGGCTGTCAGTCGCAGTCGGACTCGCATCACCATCGAGTGTGACCAGGACGGTCGTCCAAGAGCAGTGGAGCGGCAGGACGACTACCTGCCTCCCCCACCAAGAAGAGAACGGCGAGTTTCCCCGCCGCCTGTTGAGCATCCGACTCTCGGCGGCCGCCTTGGCCGCCGAGAGGGAGTCGGAGAGAATGATGCCCGCCATCGAATCGACCGACTCCACCGATCCCTGGAGCTGGAAGAAGAAGATGAGCCGGGTCCACCTTGCTTTGGATCCCGCATCCGAGGCGAGCCTTTCCCCAAAGGGTTCACGCTCCCCCGAGACACACCCAAGTACACCGGCTCCATGAAGCCAGAAGACTGGCTAATCGATTATTCCACGACCATCAACATAGCAAACGGCAACAAGCGAGTTGCCGTGAAGTATGTTCCACTCATGCTTCAGGGCACGGCCTGGACATGGTTGAACAGTCTGAAGCCCCGCAGCATCAATAGCTGGGTCGACTTCACCGAAGCCTTCATCCGCAACTTCACGAGCACGTACAAGCGACCTCCCAAGCCGCGCCAGCTTTCCTTGTGCGTGCAAGGCCCTGACGAGTCAACACGCGACTACCTCACGCGCTGGGGCGTGCTTCGGAACTCCTGCGAGGGCGTGCACGAGGTGCAGGCTATCGAGTACTTCACCGCCGGGTGCCGAGAGGGCACCCTCCTCAAGCACAAGCTCCTCTGCGACGAGCCGAAAACCCTCGACGAACTGCTGGTCATAGCAGACAAGTACGCCACAGCCGACTCCTCCATGAAGACGGAAATTCAAGTTAATGGGGCTGGCAAAGTGGCCCCTCAGGCTCCCAGAACTCCGGCTGGAGACACCAATCGGCGACAACAACAGAACGACAACAAACGCAAGGCCCAACAGCCGACTTCCAACAGTCGGCAGGTTGCGACAGTCGAAGATCAACAGCCGAAGGGGCAGCCTCCCGCCAAGCGACAGAAACGCGGCAAGCCCAACTGGTTGCTGGCCTTCTCTTACGAGCAGACTCTGGATGGTCCCTGCAAGTTCCACAGTGGAGCGAAGCCGTCAAACCATACCACCCGAAAGTGCCACTAGCTCACCAGGATCGCCAAGGGAGACGGCCTCCTCCCTCCGCCGCCTGCTGGGCCGCCGCCTCCACCGCCGCCCCAGCAGCCGGCCGCTCGGCCAGTCGGCGCAGTACAAGACGAGTACCCAGAAAAACATGGAGCCTATGTGGTGTTCACCAGTGTGGCTGATGATCAACGCAGCAGACAGCTGCAGCAGCAAGAAGTAAATGCAGTGGCAACAGATACTCCAGAGTTTATGCATTGGTCTGAGAAGCCTATCAGTTGGAGCAGAGCGGATCACCCAGATGCCGAATCCGGGCTCCTATGCCCTGGTCCTAGGCGCTACCTTGGCCACTGATAGGCGGGCAGCTCGCTTTTCGAGAGTGCTGATAGACAGAGGCAGTAGCATCAACATCCTGTACAAAGGTACTATGGAGAAGCTAGGAATCAAGCAAAGACAGCTGCAGAGCAGCCGGACTATGTTCCATGGTATTGTACCCGGCCTTTCCTGCTCACCAATCGGCAAGATCCTGATAGACGTTCTCTTTGGAGACAAAGATCATTTCTGCCGAGAGCCTGTCTGGTTTGAGGTGGTGGACCTTGAAAGCCCATACCATGCATTACTTGGCCGACCTGCACTGGCCAAGTTCATGGCGGTTCCCCACTACGCCTACCTCAAGATGAAGATGTCGAGTTCCAAGGGGATTCTGACTGTCGCTGGCGACTACAAGAAGTCATCCGCTTGCGCGGCCGAGAGCAGCCGGCTGGCCGAGTCCCTGGTGATCGCAGCTGAGAAGCGGCTCCTTGATCGAGTCGTGGCGATGGCCAGAAAGCAGCCAGAGATGTCGCCTGACCCCAAGGAGTCGGAAGCTGAGGGTTCGTTCAAGCCGGCCAAAGAAACCAAGAAGATACCCTTGGACCCGGAGCACCCAGAGAGGTACGCTGTCATGGGTACAAACCTTGACAGCAAATAGGAAGGCGAGCTTGTTGATTTCCTCCGTGAGAATCGAGACATCTTTGCATGGTCCCCTAAAGACATGCCAGGTGTACCGACGGAATTCGCCGAGCACAAGCTACATGTCCGACCTGATGTGATGCCCGTCAGGCAGCCCTTGCGCCGCCTGTCAAAAGAGAAGAGGAGAGTTGTTGGAGAAGAGATAGCCCGGCTCCTGGCGGCCGGCTTCATTATGGAGGTGTTTTCTCCAGACTGGTTGGCAAACCCGGTCTTAGTGTTGAAGAAAAACAAGCAGTGGCGGATGTGCATTGATTACCCCTTTGCTTTGCCAAGAATCGATCAGGTGATAGACTCCACAGCCGGATGCGAGCTGCTGAGTTTCTTAGATGCATATTCAGGATATCATCAGATCAAACTGAACCCAGCTGACAGACTGAAGACCGCCTTCATCACGCCGTTCGGAGCCTTCTACTACCTGACCATGATGTTCGGCTTGAGGAATGCCGGCGCCACCTTTTAGTGTTGCATGCAGAAGTGCCTCCTCAAGCAACTCGGCAGAAATGCCCACGTCTACGTAGATGATGTAGTGGTGAAGACGGAGAAGCATGGGACACTACTGGAAGACCTCAAGGAAACCTTTGAGAACCTGCGCCGATTCCAGATCAAGCTCAACCCTGAGAAGTGCGTTTTTGGAGTACCAGCCGACCAACTCCTTGGCTTCCTGGTCTCTGAACGCGACATAGAGTGCAACCCTGTGAAGATCAAGGCCATCGAGAGGATGGAGGTACCCAGCCGACTATTAGATGTGCAGAAATTCACCGGCTGCTTGGCGTCCATCAGCCGATTTATCAGTCGGCTGGGCGAGAAAGCTCTCCCTTTGTATCAATTGATGAAGAAGACCACCTTTTTTGAGTGGAACCACAAGGCGGATGAAGCATTTCTCCAGCTGAAGAAGATGTTGACTACTCCTCCGGTGCTGGCGGCTCCGACTCCCAAAGAGCCCATGCTCCTGTACATCGCCGCCACCAGCCGAGTAGTTAGCACAATCATTGTAGTCAAACGCAAAGAGGAAGGCAATGCGCTCCCTGTCCAGAGACCGGTGTATTACCTGAGCGAGGTACTATCGACCTCCAAGCAGAACTACCCCCACTACCAGAAGATGTGCTACAGTGTGCATTTTGCCGCCAAGAAGCTGAAGCCTTACTTTCAAGAGCATCCAATTACGGTGGTTTGCACAGCCCCGCTGGCCGAGATCATCGGGAGCCGAGATGCTTCTGGTCGTGTAGCCAAATGGGCCATAGATTTGGCTCCCTACACCATCTACTACCAGCCCCACACCGCTATCAAGTCGCAAGCGCTGGCCGACTTCCTCGTCGACTGGGCTGAGACCCAGTACCTGCCGCCAGCGCCTGACTCCACCCATTGGCGGATGCATTTCGACGGCTCCAAGATGCGCACCGGCTTGGGAGCCGGCGTCGTCCTCACCTCCCCTAAAGGCGACAAGCTCAAGTATGTGCTGCAGATCCACTTCGCCGCCTCCAACAACATCGCTGAATACGAGGCGCTCATTCATGGGCTCCAGCTTGCCAAAGAACTCGGCATTCGCCGGATCCTGTGCTATGGCGACTCCGATTTGGTGGTCCAGCAGTCATCTGGCGACTGGGACGCCAAAGATGCAAACATGGCGAGCTACCGCTTCCTGGTGCAGCAACTCAGCGGATACTTCAAGGGGTGTGAGTTCCTTCACGTGCCAAGAAACGACAACGATCAAGCAGACGCCTTGGCACGAGTCGGCTCCTCCCGCCAAGCAATACCATCCGGCATTGCTCTTCAGCGCCTCCTTAAGCCGTCTATCAAGCCTTCACCAGAATCAGACTCCATCTTCATGCCGGCTCCTCCCGAAGAAGTCAGATCCGACTCAAGAGCCCCAGCAGACGCCCCAAGAAAATCACAGTTGAAGCCAGCCCGGGGACTTCAGAACCCGGCCCGGGGACTACGCCAGTCGGCCCGAGGACTGCGCTAGTCGGCCCGGGGACTTCGCCAACCCAGCAAGCGGCCGCAGACTCCAGCCCGCCACCTCCCAGCCCAGCCGCCCTTGTCCAAGTCGCAGTGGTGGCGGTTGAAGAAATAGTAGCACCCTCATGGGCGCAGCCCATCCTCAAGTTTCTAGTAAACAGAGAGCTGCCAACTGATGAAATCTTGGCTCGGCAAGTGCAACTCCGAGCGGCAGCCTACACCATAATTAACAGAGAGCTGGTCAGGCACATCGTTACTGGTGTCTACCAGCGCTGCATGGAGCCAGAGCAAGGCCAAGCAATTCCCAGAGACATCCACCAAGGCGAGTGCGGCCACCATGCGGCCTCAAGAGCGCTCGTCGCCAAAGCCTTTCGGCACGGTTTCTTCTGGCCGACTGCCCTGGAAGAGGCCAAGGAATTAGTCAAAAAATGCAAGGGGTGCCAGAAGTTCCGCTCCAAGCCGCTTCAGCCGGCTTCTGCGCTGAAGACAATCCCCATCGCCTGGCCCTTTGCAGTTTGGGGCCTGGACATGGTGGGACCATTCAAGACGGCCCGAGGCGGCCTAACTCATCTGCTTGTCGCGGTGGACAAGTTCACCAAGTGGATAGAAGCAAAGCCCATCCAGAAGTTGAACGATCCGACTGCAGTGACTTTCATCACCGACATCACGGTGCGGTACGGCATACCGCACAGCATCATCACCGACAATGGCACAAATTTTGTCAAAGGCGCCTTGGCCCATTTCTGCACGACGCAGGGCAACCGACTGGACTTAGCGTTCGTTGCCCATCCGCAGTCAAACGGCCAGGTGGAGCGAGCAAACGGCCTCATCCTGTCCGGCATCAAGCCTCGACTGGTCGAACCACTCGAGCATTCGGCCGGCTGTTGGCTTGAGGAGCTGCCAGCCGACCTCTGGAGTCTGCGCACGACTCCAAACAAGTCAACCAGCTTCACGCCTTTCTTCCTCGTCTACGGTGCCGAAGCCGTCATCCCGACGGACGTAGAGTTCGATTCTCCATGAGTCACCATGTACACCGAAGAGGAAGCCGAAGAAGCACGTCAAGACGGCGTCGACCTGCCGGAAGAGGGCCAGCTGTTGGCACTCAGCCGGTCCGGCATCTACCAGCAGATTCTGCGCCGATACTACAACCGGAAGGTCAGGCCGAGATTGTTTCAAGAGGGCGACCTTGTGCTCTGGCTGACTCAGCGAACAGCCGGCCAGCACAAGTTGTCGGCGCCTTGGGAAGGCCCCTTCATCGTCAGCAAAGTGCTGGCCAATGGCTCCTACTACCTAATCAACGCTCAAAAGCCTTGAGCGCGCAAGAGGGACGACTCCGGCAAGGAGTCAGAACGACCATGGAACGCAAATCTTCTCCGAAGATTTTACAGTTGATGCAGTATGTACCATGCTATCCTTTGTATTAAAGTACCGAGACGTTGTGCCCCCCGAGACGAGCTCGGGGACTGCCCCTTTTTGTTATCTGTATGATAAGAATTATTCCTCCGAGTATGCTACTCTTTGTTATGCCGCTTGGCACCGGGTTCGACTAGTCGGCCCGGGGACTCGTCGTCTTGCGCTATGAAATGCTTCCTGCAGTCGGACAAGTAGTGTGCTGCGCTTAAGCCGTCTCCTGTCGAAAGCCGCAGCTTGCAGAGCGACTGTTGGTAGGCAGAGAGTAAGCAAGAACGAGCGCACACACGAAAAAATGGCTAAGGACTCAAAGCATATGCATAGCCCAAGCCGGCTTCCAGCCTCTCTCTACAGAGCCGACTCTCGAATAGTCGGCTCGCCGCCTTCTATCCAACTTGTTAAAGAACTCTAAGAAGGCCAAGTACTTGCCTTCCCTAAAGTAGCCAAGCATTTGACCTGCGGTAGTCCGCGGAGCGGCTGTTCGTCTGGCAAAGCGGCGACTATGGAAAGGCGGCAAAGGAAAAGTCAAAAAGAGCATTAAGCAAGGAAAGATAGAAAGCAGATAGATATTTACATAACAAAGGCCTCTGGCCAAATTCAAGATACACCCCGCGGGTGGAATTATGCAAATTGACAAGTTCTTTCAAAGACTCTTAAGACAGGAAAAATAAAGACAAGACGGCAGCCTAAGGAGCGGCAGACGGGTTCGGAGGGTCGGCGGAGACGGCGGTGTCAGGCGCCGGAGCGGCCGGCTGGGCGGTCTCGGCTTGATCGTCTCCGGCGGCAGTCGGCCCGGTCGGATGCGGCTCGTTGCTGGAGGCGCGATCGAGCTGAGGCTGGTCGTCCGCTCTGTCTTCTGGCGCCTCCGTCTCGTCTCCGTCCCCCGCCTCGTCTTCCTCCTCGATGCTGGAGCCGATCACCTCCGCCGAGTCGTCGTCGTAGTCCGGGTTCATCCCGAACCAATCCGGCGACACCTCTTCGCCGTTCGCGGCCCGTTCAGGAACGAAGACGCTGGTGTCGGTGTAGTCGGCGATCACTGCCGCACGCTTGACGAGGGCGCCTTCCACAGCCGCCAGTTCTTCCTGGGCCTCTGACCGGAACGCGGCCAGCCAGTCCAGGTGCAGTCCTGGGTACCAAGCCTTGACGAATTCCAAGGCCCGGCGCGCTCCGGCCCGGGCCGAGGAACCCTTCCAAGCCTCAAGACGGCCGGCCGCGACCTCCAGCCAGTCGGCAGTCCAACTGGCAGTGCGTAGAGCCAGTATGCCTGGCCACAGGGTGGAGATCGCTTGGGCCCCGGCGCGTTGAAGCCGGCGCAGCAGCTGATGGGCCGGCCGCAGACGAGTCTCGATGCTCAGGAGCTGCTCATCGACGGTCAGGGGGGCGTTGGCGGAGATCTCCTCGCCATTTCCCCTCCGCGCCTCGCGATCAGCCTCAATGGCTCGGGTGACCGCCTGCGAGTGGCCAGGGAAGAAGTCTGCCCCAAACAGAAAGAAGCAAAAAGTAAGAGTCAGAAATCGGCTCGACTTACAGTCGGCGGTTCAAAGAAAGAAGGCAAAGAAACTCACCGTCAACAATGTCTTCGATCTCGTGGAAGCCGGAAGTCAGCATCGCCTCCTTATCAGTCCAGGAGGAGCGCTCGATCTCGAACTCGGCCAGGAGAGCAGTCTCTTTCTTCCCCGCCTCGTCCCGAGCCGCCTTGAGCAGCTTCTTCTGCTCCGCCAACTGCTCGGCCAGCAAGTCGCGCTCTTTGGCGAGCTTGCCGCACTCCTCCTCCTTGGCGCGAAGGGCCGTGCTGACTTCGCCCAACCGTTCCTGAAGAGCGGCATTGGCCTATGAAAAACAAAGAGAAAAGACGTTAAGTCGTCAACAACAAAGGTCGTCGGGAAGATCCGGCCCAACTGCTCAGCAGTCGACCCGAATCTTGGGGACTACAGCCCACGGGTGCGCCAGCGCGCCCCCGCGAAAAAGAAGAAGAACTTACTCCGGCTCTCTGACAAGTCGGCGGTCCGCTTCTCTAGCCGCTCAACGTTACGGTTGAAGGCGGTGACGCGGAGGTTGTGATACTCCTATGATAAAAAATCGGACAAAGACAATAATGAGGAACTCGCCAGATTGAGTTCCGGGCTGCCTGCGCAGCAGCCGGCCCGAAACTCGGGGACTACACCTAGTGGGTGCGCTGGCGCGCCCCCACAGAGAAGAATGAGAAGAGACAAAGTCAAGAAAGAAAAATGTACCCGGATAGACGCCCGCGATGCTAGATGCGCCCTAGTGCAGCCCTGGATGGCTTCGCCCTCAGCCCGCAGCTTCGCATGCACGTCCAGGAGTGCCTGGTTCAGCGGACCGTCGCCGCCTCCTTGCACCCATCCAGTAGGCGCAGCACTTGATGCCTCTGTGTCTGGAATGGCCGAGATGGCAGCGCCAGCTTCCAAGGGGCATGGCACCGAGACCGCCTTCACAAAGCGGCGGCGCGCTGGTGAGGCGACTTGAAGAAGCAGCCTCGCCACCGCCTCGTCCTCAGCCGGCAGCACTGGAGGGCCCGCCGGCTGCTTGCCGTGCGGCGGAGGTGGCGGTGGCGGTGAGGCCGTGCCCGACGCGGAAGCCTCGCCACCGTCCTTTTCCATGATGGAGTGCTCCCCGCCGACTTCTCCAGTCTACCCCGTAAACTTCGGGGGCGGCGGCGCAGAGTTCAGCGGGACGACAAGCAGCGCCGACTGACGGCGCGCGGTCTCCTCCGCCTGCTGTTTTGCTGTGGCGGCGGCTTCGGCCTACTCTAGCTTCTTCTGGGCGGAGGCTGCCGCTCTCTCGGCCTCCGTCTTCTCCAAACGGTCGGCCTCTTCCTCGTCGCGCTTCTCCCGCGTGTTGCACTCCGTCGCCTCCTGGAGGTCGGCGGCGGGGTCAATCCGCCGAGTGTTGGCGGACGTCTCGACCGACCCCATGACAGAGGGGATGGCGACCCTCTCAAGAGAAAGAGGGGCCCTGAAGCAAAAAACAGAATGAAAAAGGCTCGGAAAAGAGCCGTCAAAGAAAACAAGACAAAGGCAGTCAACACTTACGCAGAGACTAGCGACGGCTTCTTCACTTCCTTGCGGAAGCGATTGGCCTACGCAATCGTCTCCTCCCGCTTGGTTGCGGCGGCCGCCCCCTTGAACTTCTTCGGCCGACCGCCGAGCGAACTCGGCGTGGCCCGACGCTTCTTCGCGCTGCCTTGACCAGCCAAGCCGGCGGAGGAGCTCGCGCCTGGATGGCCGGCTTTCGGTTGGCGGCACGGGACAACTTCGCCGTCGGCCTTCTCCTCTGGCCAGTCGCCGAAGGCCGGAAGCCGCCTTCCGCTCCTCCTCCGCCGCCTTCGGCGTCGGCCTCCATCGCCGCCGCCCCCAAGTCGGGGTCGTCGATGTCGCTCTCCGCTCGATCTGGAGCGAACTCGCGGGGCGGCCCCGTGGCGCCGGCTGCAGGCTGGATGAGGGGGTTCTGACTCAAAGAACCGAGAAGATCAGAAGTCATATTTGGCTACAAGGAAAAACAGAAGACAAAAGATTTGACTTACCACAGGCGGAGGGTTGGCACGTGATTACGGCTCCTTACCGAACTGCCAGTCTTCCGTGAGCTCGCAGTTCGCGATATGATTCACCATGTTTGCCACCTCCGCGTGGGGCATCTCCCAGGTGCTCATCCGGCTCAGGTCTCGGCGGTCGCTCATCTGACAGATCAGATGAGGTCGTCCTTGGAGTGGGAGGACTCGGCGCGCCACGAAGGAGGCCAGCAAGTCGGCTCCGACCAGGCGTTCCGACTGCGTCAGCACTCGGAGTCGCGCGACGGCGGCCGCGCCGGTGAGAGTCAGCGTCTTGGCCTGATTGGACCAGCTGGGAAGCCTCCCAGCCGGCGCGCCGGCTTCATAGTGCGGGAGGTTGACCCAGCCGCCTTCCGTGGCGACATTCTTCACGTAGAAGTACGACCGCTGCCACATCTTCACCGACTTGATCAACGCGATGGAGGGGAATGGATTGTCGGCGGTCGACCTTCGCATTGCGATGAAGGAGCCGCACTGAGCCGGTATGCCGGCGACGTGTGTGCCGGGCTTCGATTGGAAGAACTCTCCCCACAGCTCGAGGGTGGGGAGAACACCGAGAAAACCCTCACACAGGGTGGCAAAGGCGGCCAGCAGCACCACCGTGTTCGGGGTGAGGTGGTGCGGCAGGAGTCCGTTGAACTCCAAGAAAGAGCGGAGGAAGCCGCTCGCCGGCAGGCCCATGCCGCGCATGAGGTGCGAGCGGAATATGACCTGCTCGCCCTCCTCCGGCGCCGGCCTTATCTCACCCTCCGGCGCGGCGCGGGCTCGCACTAGGTGCACGCCGGGGAGCCGGCGCGTCCTGCGGAGGTGCTCGATGGCATCATCGTCCACCGTAGAGCCGTCCCAGACGCCAGAGCGAACGACAGGGGCCGCGGCAGAGGAGGAGCTCATCATTGCAGAGCGGTGTGGCATAGTCCGGCGAAGGCAGGAAGAAGAAGAAGCAGGAGGAAGCGGGGGAAGCAGGGAAGAACGAGCGCGCGCTTCGCCGTCCCGCTCCCCCCGCCTATTTATAGGCCCGTAGGCTGAGAAGCCGATGGGGCGGCGTGGGATTAACTGCACACAAGACCCCATGCCCCCACGATTAAACCCACGAAGTTACTGCGCGCAGTAACGACGTGGGGAACCCAACCGCCCGCACGGCCACAGCGGATCCGTCCGCGTACCGAGGCGCGGTAGTGGCGGGCCCCGCCTGACGACCCGTCCCGTCGCGCTCGTGGGCAGGCAGAGTGCCCCTGCCACGTGGCGCCGCGTGACGGGGCCGCGGTGGGCGACCGCGGGAAGCGTATCAGACACGCTGCCTGGTTCCCGCCGCGACATTGGAAACTCCCCAAGAGGCAAGACGGCCCTCGATGGAATTCGACTCCAACCAGTCGGCCCGCAGGAAGACGGCCATCAAGGCCTGCGTTCCCTCTTCGGAAGAATGAAACTGTTGAGGCGCACGACGTATCACCCTCGGAGCCTCACCAGCTTCGGGGACTACTGTCAGAGTAATGGGCCACGGGTAGGCTCACCCGAGTCCTAGAACCTTTCAAGACATCGGGGCGGACTGCACCCGTCAAGTACCTGTGGCGACTCCAAGATTAGCCGAGTCCCCAAAGGCGACTCCCATTCAAGCCGAGTCCCGGAGGGGACTCCCATTCAAGCCGAGTCCCATAGGCAACTCCGAGGAAGCCAACTATGGGAAATCAGCCCGCGACTTCCAACCACCTGATAATTAAAAGCAAGCATGGCCATAGTGCGCCGTACTCACGGAGATCTCCGCCCGGCGCAGCACTCTTGCCATGCCAGCCATGACATCAGCCCTTGGGGCGGGGCCCTGTACCCACGACCTCCTGTCTGTACGGCCTGGAGATGACGGGGCCTACCAGTCAGCGAGAGTATTGAAGACGGCGAGAGCACCGAGAGTCAGACCCGTTGGGAGTTGACCCCCTGGAGTCGGCCGGCCCCTCCCAGGGGTCCCACACGCCATTAACCAGATGCGACAGGGGAATGGCAACAGTGATCGCCCGTCGGGTGGCGGCTCTGTTGCCATGACCCCATGACCAAGCCTGCGTCATTAGAAGCACGGCTACAGTAATCTGCAGCCGGCAAGACCCGCCTGCGGCAGACACGGGCTGACGCCCTCGTACCAGACCAGTCGACGGGCCCCAGGAGTCGGTGGAGAAGACGACGCCTGACAGACAGACGGCTGGGACCAGCACCCAGTCGGTTTTACCATTGTAACCCTGGGGGGTAGACCTATATAAACCCCCCAGGGCACCCATGCAAAGGGTTCGCATCCATTAGCATTAGACAGATCACATAGGAAGGAGAGAGCTAGCCTTGCCCTCTCCTACCTCCAGAAACAACTCTAGGAGCAAGCTTGTATTCACTTTGCCTTAGTGATCATGCGGAGACCCCGCAAAGCAGCAGTAGGGGTGTTATCTCCTCAGGGAGCCCTGAAGCTGGGTAAAATCCTCCGGCGTGCATGTCTTCGCCTCATCCGGTTTCCAGGCACCGGCGATGTTCTACTCGCCCCCACCATGATAAGCCATCCTTTGGCATATGTCGCACCCAACCCCCGACAACACGGTTGTGTTTGTCTAAAATGGTGTGAGGACGAGAATGCAATATGGAAAGTACGCTGGACGAGTTACGTTTTGGGCAAAGAACTATGGAAGATCCACATGCAGCGACGTGGGAAGACGGGCAGTGGAGAAAGGCCAGAGGGGATACCTGGAGGTCGTCGGGATATAACTAGGTGAGCAGCGGCGGGCGGAATCTGCGAGCAGGTGGCGTAGGCCCTGCCGCGCCGGAGCTTGGTCAGAGAGAACGGCATGTACCACAGATCGGGACATGCTGCCTCGGTGCCATCGAACGGAGAAACGATGAACTTCCTCCCTTTCCCCCGGCGGACGGGATGCGGCCGGATCAATGACCAACGGTGAGAGAGAGAGAGGCCACCGCACTCCCTTTCCCCCGGCGGATAGGATGCGGCCGGATCAGTGACCAACGGTGAGAGAGAGAGAGGCCACCACACTCCCTTTCCCCCGATGGACGGGATGCGGCCGGATCAGTGACCAACGGTGAGAGAGAGAGAGGCCACCGCAGCCTTGGGTGAGATACTCTGAAGAGCGACAAACCAAGCAGGCAAGGCTCCATTGTATATAGTGAGCGGACTACCTTTTTCTCCATAAAAAACGTTTTATATTCTGTGTACGTGCCATTGAGCACTATAACTTTATTTAAAAATAACATGACAACGTGTCAAGTCGAACTTTGTCTCGTGCAGGCGTGGTACACGACCTCCCTAGGTAAACAACCGCTAGAGTCGTTCAAATTAGCACGTGGGCTGCCATTTCATTAAGAAATGAGCTCCACCGTGTACCCGCGCGGGTGTGGCTGGGCACGAAGCGTTAGTAGGTGCACGGTGCACCTATTCTCTTCTTGTATATGTACACCACCTACGTGGGGTTGTGTGAGAGAGATACAAACCTAGAGAGATATATTGTGTGGGTTCTTGAGACATTTGGGGGGGG
>NC_041391.1:173044323-173087769 GCF_002162155.2 Triticum dicoccoides
CAATGTGTGTGAAATAGAGTCCTGGATATAAAATATATATATAGGGGGCGATCCACGAGAAGAGAGTGGAGGTATCACTGGCTTGAGGTGTCTATAGAATCGAAAAGAGGGATGATGTGTGTGTGTGCGCGCGTGATCGATAAAGAGTGCCATCGAATTTGTGTGTGCCCACGTCAAAAATATAGAGTGGCTGGCCTATTGGAACGTGAGAGGGGACATGTGCAGTTTGTCTCTGTGGCATTGATACCTACCTGCAGCGCTCGACTATCGGTGTGTGGTGGGGGAAGAGGGAGGCCCAATTAATTATAGAGGTACAATGGCTGGTATATGTGTGGAGGAGGACAGAGGCCTACCTCATGTATTAATGAGATCGATCTGCCTCATGTATTAAGGGAGATCGATTGGCATCCATGCATATGTGCAGGAGAGGAATAAGGTTGGGAGAGAGACAGAGCTAGAGTGTTGGAGGGGGTGGTAGTGGAGTTGCTTCTAACAAATGGTGGGATAGGCTTGCTAGACAAACGGAGGGCACGCCCGCAATATCAATAAGAGAGGAGATGGCTGCTTGTTGTCTGTGAATGTGCATGTGAGAGACGGGTCAGGAGGCATGCACAGATGATGAGGGGGGACGATGTGGCTGTGGTAAGCAGACATAACTACATAGGAAGATCAATCGCCCTTTGTTAGAGAAAGGAGTGACATAACTTGTGAGGTACGTCAATCGATGGGAGGGGTAGTTAAAGTCGATCCCGGTATATGTTGGGAGATCGATCGGTATACATGCATGTGTGTGTTAGAAGCAAACGAGGCACGAGGAGAAGGATAGAGATAGAGGGATGCATGTAGGAGGTGGGTACAAGAGGCATACTATATCAAGCGGGGAGGAGTGTGCGAGTATGATAACGATGAAAAGAGTGGTGGGAGTGAGGCATGGACGATGACAAGAGAAGAGGGGAAGCTTGTGTTTGTGCTAGGCACACCTGGCTAGAGAGGCATATCGATCGATGTATGCCGTAAAGAAGGAGTTGGGGGGCCTACACACACCGTGGGTGAACGACCTAAAGTGAAAAGACGAATTTGCGTGATAGAGCTAGAGAATGCTGAGGGAGGGTGAGAGGGATGCAGACGTGTGCATGCACAAGAGAAAGTTAGCGCTAGCTACAAAGATAAGAGGGTTGTGTGGGTGTAAAAGACGAATAGAGATCATATACACTTCATTATAAAAAGCGAATTCGGATATTTGAAGAATTTATCATAGTGTTTTAAACCGACGCATGTGTGAATATATATAACTGTGATACACATGGTGTGTTTATGAACATGTTATACTACATTTAATATATTTTATCTTTACTCTTATAAACAAACGGAGTTGTTGATGATGGTGTGCCTGCCATCCTGCATTATAGGCTGTACGATTTATATCTGGCGGATAGCAAGGAAAGTATGATGGTTGAAGTTGGCAACAATCATGATTGTAGATTCTTATTGAAATAGAGAAACGAATTCAAATTTAGTTCGAATTGCAGCGGTAGTATAGACAATTGGAACGCACTAAAATGTTGGTATGAGTAGGTTACATGCATTATACAGCAAGCGAAAAAATTTAATCGGACATAACATGGATTCATACTCCCTCCTTCCATCTATATAGGGCGTAATGAGATTTTTAAGACCGCCTTTGACTATTGAGAAGATTAATAGTACATGACATGCACAATGTGAAAATTATATCATTGAAATAACCTTTCACAGACGAAGTTAATGGTGTGCTTTGTGTAAGTTGCATGTCATATATCATTGCTCTAATATTTGGTCAAAGTTAGCATCGAAAAACGCATTAGGCCCTATATAGATGGAAGGAGGGAGTAGCTTTGAATAGCATTTGTATAGTAAAACGGGGAAAGACTCTCTCTTTGTGTGGTGTGAATAGTTTTATTTTTTTCGTTTTCTTTTTGGTTGAGGGAAGTGCGAATTGATTTGGTACGTACAAGTACAATATTACTACACGTTAGGCTTGTCCCTAAAATTCAACCCGTGTCTTGTTATATCCCGAAAATTCAGATATCGTGCTCCCAAAACTGGCGCCTTCACAACACGCGCCTTGCTATCCCGAAATTACAACGCGCGCGAAAACTCCCTCCAGCTGCCAAATCCCGACATGCGAAATCCCCCTTCTAACCCTGAGCCGAAAGGGCCGCTAGTTCAAATCGGTGGGGGGTACTTTTGTAACACACCCTACATTTTGGACAAGCGCGTCCCTAAGTCATGATTCACCCCCTCCCATCGCCCCATTTTCGCCATTCGAAATCCCAGGCTGCCATAACCTCTCCGCTCCAGCCACGAAACCCCACCCTCCTCCGTCTGCCACGTCACCGCTACCCAGCCGGAGACTCTTCCCCGATGACGTCGTTCACCGCAACAGCTCGACGTCCCTCGTCCACCTCCCCAGATGAGGATCTGTTGTCCATCTCGCCGTCCAGCCGGTTCAGCCGCTCCGTCCTCCACCTCCAAGGAGCTGCTCCGACGATCGCCTCGTCTATCGCGGCTGCTCCATCCCCACAGCGTTGCCTTAACCTGCTCCACCGGAACCGCGCCATCCTCACCGACTCCTCGGACGAAGCCGAGGCCTAGTCGGCGCCACCAAAGAGGTTGTACACTCATCGCATCGCACCCTCTCCTTAATTCGACCTCCCGGCGCCGACGGTGCTCCATCCCGCACCCCCATGGAGCGGCTACCTTGAAGCTGGCGCCGCGGGCGACATCTCCACGGCGGCTCTCCCCAAGTGCGAGGCTCCTTCGGCGGCGGCGTCCATACCAGCCGGATCCACTGCTGCTGCTCCGGCTCTCGCTCGCTCGCTCGCGCTGTTGCCGCTGCTCCGGCTCTCGCTCGATCGCTCACTCGCCCAGCTGTTACGGCTGCTCTCCCCCTCGCTCGTTCTGCTGCTCTGCTCTGATTAAGCCCCACTTTAGTCGACTGAATCGACTTTTGGGTCAGTCGATTTTCAGGGGTTTGGGGGGGGGGCCTCGTCGGAGTTAAGGAAGAACCACCCACAGCGGGGATGGGGGCTCACCGGAGAGGTACCCCACTATCTATCTTAGGGTTCAGGGTGGGGGCGGAGGGCCTAGAGGGCTGGCCGGGGCGGCTGTGGCGAGTTGTTTCGGGGCGGCGAGGCGGCGCTGGGGCCGGCGGTTCGGCCGGTGGTGGCTGGCGGCTCAGGGGGGTGCAGGTTGAAGATGAATTGCAGGCCCTCCCTAAACTACATGTCAAGTTCCTCTCTGCTACCATTGCGTTCAGTTTCGACAGTAGCATTCAGATTCCACAGTAAATTTCAGTTTCGACAGTTAAGTTCAGAGTCAACAGTTTTTACCTCATCTGTTGTAGTCAGGTGGTTTATGGTGATGTTAATTTTACATCCATTTTACATCATCTATTGGAGATGCTATTAGAATCCCACTTGAGATTGACGATGTCGGTCTTGTGCTGCTTCAGCCTTGACGTCTTACGGCTCACCAGAGCTGCTCCAACGACAGAACGATCCATCACAATAGAGCAGTGCCCTGGACGCCGTCTATAGATTCCTCAGATCTTCCTCCACACCTCTGACAGCCACCTCTGCCTCAACTGCTTCAGCGACCAACCCAATGTTGCTGAGGTCGACACGGCTACGGCAAAGAGGTTGTACACTTGTTGCATCACTTATTACTATACATTCACGTTGATCCGTTAGGGCTATTTTGGTTCAACGGAAAAACATAGCAATAGGGAATTTTCCAATGGCACTCTGCTATTCAATTATTAATGCATTTTGTTGAAAGGAATGAAGCAAAACATCCACCTGGACCTACTTTTCAAAATCCTATGCATGAAAAGAAGACCAAGTGCATTAGTGCCAGAACAACATTCTAACTGTACACGCTTTCATATGGGTTCTCTTTATTTTGGCCATGTTTCTTTGCATTCCTCTGCTCTTCGAATTCCTGTAAACCAAACACCCAAGTTGACAGAAATCCTGTGTTTACAAATGCTCTGTTTATCATGTGCATTTTCCTATCCTATTTCGATGTTTTTCCTATCCCTGCGTTTTAAGAATCATGCAAGCCAAATGAGCCCTTACAGAATCACTTCAGTTACCGGTACGTGTCGAAGGGAACTTTGTGTGGTTTGTCCTGCTCCGGCCGCGACGTCGTCCACCTCACCTGAGCTGCTCCATCGACAGAAGCATCCACTGTCGGTGTCAAAACTGGCGGATCTCGGGTAGGGGGTCCCGAACTGTGCGTCTAGGTGGATGGTAACAGGAGACAAGGGACACGATGTTTTACCCAGGTTCAGGCCCTCTTGATGGAGGTAAAACCCTACGTCCTTCTTGATTAATATTGATGATGTGTATTACAAGAGTGGATCTACCACGAGATCAAGGAGGCTAAAACCCTAGAAGCTAGCCTATGGTATGATTGTTGTAATGGATGTTGTGTCCTACGTACTAAAGCCCTCCAGTTTATATAGACACCGGAGGGGGCTAGGGTTACACAGAGTCGGTTACAATGGTAGGAGATTTACTTATCCGTATTGCCAAGCTTGCCTTCCACGCCAAGGAAAGTCCCATCCGGACACGGGACGAAGTCTTCAATCTTGTATCTTCATAGTCTTGGAGTCCGGCGGACGATGATAGTCCGGCTGTCCGGACACCCCCTAGTCCAGGACTCCCTCAGTAGCCCCTGAACCTGGCTTCAATGACGATGAGTCCGGCGCGCATAATGTTCAGCATTGCAAGGAGGGTTCCTCCTCCGAATTAATCATGGAAGATTGTGAACACCTGGATAGTGTCCGGCTCTGCAAAATAAATTCCACATTCCACCGTAGAGAGAATAATATATACACAAGTTCAATCTGCTGAGGTATTTTGCGGCATGACGTCGCACCACTACCAAGCCTTTACTTGCATCTTTTTTTATTATACTGCCTCAGTGCGTTTTAGCGAAGTGGTTTCCTTGGCACGTCTTGTCGAAGCAGAGATCGTGTTCCCCTTATTCCGAGATTCTCATCAATACGGACGTGGGTAACCCAACCGCGCCCGTCGCCACGCATCCTCTATCGAAGGTGAGTCCCGAACGGTCACGGAGACGGCTCTTGGTATTCTCCCTCTTTATAATAGGACCAAGGCTCGTTTCTTTTCTTCAATCTTCCACCGAATCTTCTCCTTGCTCCAAGTTCCAACACCCAGAGCCCCAGCTTCGAGCGCTTCGGACCTTCAACAATGTCCGGCTCCGACCTTCAGGGCCGGTGGATGCTAACGGAGGAGGACGTGCTAAAGCTGCGAGAAGCCAAGTACCTGTCCTACGAGATTTCGCATAGGTTGCCCGCCAAAGGGCAGGCTATCCCCACCCCCGAGCCCGACGAGTATGTCGTCTTTGTATCCCACCTCCGTCGGGGTTTACGCTTCCCGACGGATCCTTTTGTGAGAGGGCTCATGTTTTACTATGGGTTGGAATTCCACGACTTGGCTCCGGAGTCCATCCTCCATATTTCCGCGTTTATTGTCGTCTGTGAAGCCTTCCTCCACGTCACCCCCCACTTCGGCCTGTGGCTGAAGACCTTCAATGTGGAGCCGAAGATGATCGGGGGGCGTCAAGCAGAGTGCGGCGGGGCGGCCGTAAGCAAGAGGGCCGATGCCCCGTGGCCCGAGGGCTCCTTCCAAGAGGAGCTCGGCTTGTGGCAGCGGGAGTGGTTCTATATCACCGCTCCGAAGGGAAGCAGGCAGAAGCCGCCGCCCTTATTCTGCTCGGGACCTCCATGACGGTTGATGTCGTGGGTCAACCTAGGGCTCAACTGGGGGCCACCAAAGGACGTGCCCCTTCTGCAGGGCCGGAATCGAGACCTCCAGGCGAGGGAGATCGATCTGGTAACGGTAATGCAGGTCATGCTGATTAGGCGTCTCCTGCCCTGCAAACGCCGCCCCCTCCGGCTGTGGGAGTTTAATCTGGAGGGACCACGGATTCTTCAACACTTCATGGGTATGACACCCGTGGAGATGTACAAACTATTCTTCGGACCACAAGTGGCGTGTCTGGAATTGACCGAGGATGCCGGCCTAAGCTGCAATCGCCCGGATACACAAGTAAGTAGCTCCGAATCCGGACATACCGTCTGTTTGCCTTTCTATAATTCGCCTTTTAACCCGTTGCCCCTTAACAGGAGTGGATAGTGCAAGCAAAGCTGATATGGTGTCTGGCCCCCTCCCTGAGACCGTGACGGATACCATGCTGGTCAGGATGTTGGAGGTTGCGCCTTCGGGAGAAGGCAAAGGGGAAAATAGGGGAGCTACCGCCTCACCCAAGGAGGATCTTGAAGAAGGGGGGATCGAGAATCCCTCCCTCCAGGGGGAGAAGAGGACCGCCTCCGAAGATCCGGAGGCTAAAGCCCCTAAGCGGGGGAAAAAGTCTTCACCAGAGGGTGCTGCGTCCGGGGAGGTCCCGGCCGCACAGTCTCCCCTAAAGAATCAGCCCTCCAGCGAGCCGTAAGTAGAAAGAAGGGGGTTCGGTGATAACAGACATCCCTATTTGTGCTTCTGAGGATAACCGAAGTTTTTACCTTAGTAGTTCGGATCTCCGACCTTCTCAGATGAGCTTGTCTTCGGGGGACCTTCGTCCGGAGATGATGGAGAGCGAGACGCCTCCATCTGCTGCACCGTCGGAAAGGACGGACGAGCCCGAAGTGTCATCACGGAGGGTATCCCCGAGCCCGGCAGAGCCGAAGAGTTCAGCGCCGACTAGTGTTCGGCCGGGGGAGCTGAAGGATCGTTTGGCAGTTTTGCACATGGAAGTGCGCCCTGTATAGATAGTAGCCCATGAGACTCGGTAGGTTGTCGAAAGCGACAGCGTGCCGAGGATCAAAATCGCAGGTTTCAATCTTCGTCGTTCCTATGCAGGTGGCGGATCGTCCGGGGGTCGGCCGGACTGATGGAGTTGCCGAACTAAAGCGGCAACTCAACGTTGCGGATGCGGACATCGCGCTAGTCAACAGGCAGCTTGACAAGTCACAAGGTAAAAAAAAATCCCCGCAGTCACCTTGTAAGGGAGCCGAAGCCCATCTCTTATTATATTTGTGCTTGACGTAGATGGTGCTGCTGCTGTGGAGAGCCTTCGGGCCGAACTTGCTCAAGCCAAGGTGCAAGCCAGAAGGAGTAATGCGGCGGCCTTGAGGGCGGCCGAGGAGTTAGAAGCCGAAAGGGCTGCACACTGCCGAAGCAGGGAAGAGATGGCCGAAATGGCCGTGAAGTTGAAAGATGCTACCAACCGCACTGAGGCTCTTGAAAAGGAGCTCCTATCGGAGTGAGAAGACCTGGGGAAGGCCACCGCCGAAGCCAAGGACGCCCGATCTGCAATGCGGGCTTTAAATAGGAGCTGCGCCAAGCCAGAGACATTGTGGTTGGCAAGCCCTTTCTGCTGCGCCGAAGGTTTACGGATCCTAAGTATGCTCAACTTGGCCAGCTGTGGGATCCGGAGGATCCTTATATGGACTTAGCGGCAAGTGCGGCAGATGCCGTTGTGCACTTCCGGAGCCAGAAGGATCACAAGACGGAAGAGCTGTTTTGGTCTCAATTCCATAGTCCGGATCATTCACTTCCGCTGACCGATCGGTTGGCCGAATGGGCTGAGCTGAATAGGTTGTCCAGGCTTGCCATGACGGATATCGTGACTCATGTCTGGCCGGATAGGCCCAAGCCGAAGAGCTATTTTGGCTTGTTGCAGCAATTTCTTGGGGCGGTGCCGCATATCAAGGCGGTGAAGCGGTCAGCCTACATAGAGGGAGCACGGATGGCACTTGCCCGTGTGAAGACACACTGGACGGAGATGGATGCCGCCGCTGTTAAGACCCAGGGTTCGGATGAGAACCGGTTACCTGCCGAGAACTATTTTGGGGAAGTTCTGCATGGTGCTCGTATAATAGAGTCGCAGTGCTCGAAAAATGTCACGTTCAAATGAACGTTTTACCTTGTAAAACAATGTTTATGATATAGGCGCTTTTTGTACTTGTGCGTTCAAGTATTGAAATATCTCTTGTGCAGCCGTTTATGTATACGTATGTATAACCTGAAAGATGGCAGTCGTCGGCTTCAGCCCCCACGCGCAAGGTGCGGGGGTGTTCGCAAAAACAGCGCATTTTCACACTTAATCCGACGTCTCAGTCCTGTTTAAGGAGGTGGTAGCGTAGCAAACGAGGCAACCGGACTATAATGCTTTATCACTTTCACTTAGCCATTGGAGTTCGAGGGTGGGACTACGATATAGCCCCTGGGGGCACCGCGCTCTCCAGATTCGGGGCGCGTATGTGCCTGACCGGGAAGCTGTCCTTCGTCGAAGCGGAGGAATTCTAAACATTCCGGTGGTCGATCGAGTGGTTGACCAGTCTCTCGTTGTATCATGACAGTCAGTTTTCGGCTTTCTCTACTGAGGTGCTCGCCCAGCCGAACTGGGGCACAATCGCAGTAGTTCTCCTGGTGCCGCGTTAGCCGATGATACGGAACATAAGGCAGCAAAACACAGGAGCCGGGCAAACCCAACATTTGACCAAAGACATGATTCGGAGCTGATGCATATAAGGCCTAACTCGAGCCGAACACTCCCTAAGGTGTTCGGTCTTTTATAACAACGGGCGAAACAATGCCCTAAGCCCCTTGTGTCCATGTATGGGCGAGGTCCTCTGACGCGGCCGATGCCAAAACGTCAGTATCCTCTCTAGTTATCATGAAAAACCAGGGGATTATAGCAACAAGAGACAGTAAAGAAGGTTTACGCAGGGTCTTAATCTGAAAAGAATCCTAGCAACGGGTCCCTACTGCATGTCTGCGCCTGTGTCTCCGTTGTGCCGTTATCCTGGACGGGTGTGCACGGTGTTCATCTATAAAAAGAGAGGAACTTAGAAATAAATCGTGCGAAAAGTGCATAAAGATTAAAATATTAATAAATTAAGAAAGCTGAGCCTATATTAGCCCATTGTTGCTTATATGCGCAGCCCCCTGTGAAGGGGTGTGCGGCTAGGGAGCCCCTAGCTTATTTATGCCGGACTCGTCTAGCCGTGTCCGGGGTCTTTTAATGACCCTCTTAATGAAATGATGCCTCGTGGACCGGTCATTTTGAGTGTAAGAGACGCGTAATGTGGTATTGCGTTAAAGCGGACAAAAGCTTCACGCCCCAATAGTGCTTGATAGCTACTTTTGAATGGGGCGACATGGAAAATTAGCTTTTCGCGTCGGAAGTTGTCCGGTGACCTGAACACAACTTCTAGTAATAAGGAGCCTGTGCGCTTGGCGTAAGGGCCTGGCGTCACTCCTTTAAAGGAAGTGCGGCTATGTCGAATTTTAGTAAGGTCTATCCCCAACTTGCGGATTGTGTTCGGATATAGCAGGTTTAAATCGCTGCCGCCGTCCATCAGAACTTGTGTAAATTGTAGTCCGTCGATTATAGGATCCAATATCAGAGCAGTCCATCCTGCATTCCGAATGCTTCTGGAATAATCCAGGTGGTCAAAAGTGACTGGTTTTGACATCCAACTTCGGGGTTCCGCTGGGGTGAACCGTGCGGCACTTATTTTCCGTAATATCACATGAAGTGAGTTTACTGTTTTGACTTCTTGTGGGAAAGTCTTTTGTTTTCCAGTGCTCTGCTGGTGGGGTTTATCATCATCCTCGCTTGATGCGTCGAGCCCCTTGTGTTCGGCGTTGAGTCAGCCGGACTGTTTGAAAACCCAGCAATCTCGGTGGGTGTGGTTTGCAGGCCTTCCGGGGGTACTGTGGATTTGACATATCCGATCCAAAATTTTGTTTAAGTTGGATAGCTCATCACTGTTGTCCTTAAGAGGCAGTGTTTTGTTGCTTGGCTGCGAGCTTTTGAATCCAGCGTTGACCGCCGTATTCTTTGGGCTTTTTTCTTTATTCCGGCGCTGATCCTTTCTGCGCCGTGATTTGTCGTTTCCATCTCTGATCTCGGATGTACTCGAGTAGCTGGTGCTGCATCTTGCTAGCCAGCTGTCCTCCCCCGCGCAAAAGCGGGTCATGAGGCTTGTTAGCGCGGCCATTGTCCTCGGCTTCTCTTGGCCGAGGTGTCTGGCGAGCCATTCGTCATGGACATTGTGTTTAAAGGCTCCTAAGGCTTCCGCATCCGGACAGTCGACTATTTGGTTCTTTTTGGTAAGGAAACTGTTCCAGAATTTGCGCGCTGACTCTCCGGGCTGTTGAGTTATATGACTTAGATCGTCTGCATCCGGAGGGCGGACATAAGTCCCTTGAAAATTTGCTCTAAACGCGTCCTCGAGCTCTTCCCAACTTCCAACAGTGTTTTCTGGGAGGCTTTTGAGCCAATGCCGAGCTGGCCCTTTGAGCTTGAGGGGTAGATATTTTATGGCGTGGAGATCATCTCCTCTAGAAATGTGTATGTGTAGTATGTAATCCTCTATCCAGACTCCAGGGTCTGTTGTTCCGTCGTATGCCTCTATGTTTATGGGTTTGTACCCTGCGGGAAATTCATGATCCAGCACCTCATCGGTGAAACATAGTGGGTGTGCGGCGCCCCTGTATTTGGGTGTGACGCTGTCTTCGAACACTTGGCGTGTTGTGATGCTTCCTGGGGCCCTCTTTTTTGGCCCGTAAATGGACCTGGCTGGGCCATCTGTTTTCCCAGGATCATGAGTCGGCTTGAGTGCGGCGCCGCTTGTCGCTTTTGGCCTGTCAACTGGTCGTCTATACGGCCAGGCGGCTTCTTTAATTTTTGACTGTGGTGGCTCTATCGCTTCCTCGTCAAATTCTGGCAGCAGCTTGCGCTTCGGGTAGCTCTTTGATTGATGGCCATTGCCATATTTGTCTGCGGTCTTGAGTACTTTGCTCCACCTCATTCTGAGTATGTCTTCCGCTGTTTTGAGCTTCCGTTTTTCCTTCTTCAAGCTTCTTGCGGTGGCGACGAGTCTTTCGTGAAGGTTCTTATACTCCGGTGGTGTGTCCGGCGTGAGGTCGTCCGGACTATTGGTTTCGCTGGGGATGGGTTGATTATCCGATTCGTCCTATTCGGACGGTTGCTTGGTTGCATGTTCGTCGTCCACTGGTTTGCCCTGCTCTATTGCTGGGTCATTAGGAAAGCTTTTTTTACTAGGGCGGGGTTTAGGGCGGCGCTTGTGTCGCCGCTTTGGATGTTTATCGGCGGGATTATCCTTTGCCGCGCCCCATTGTTCCTCGTTATCACTTCCTTTTGGGGTATCCACCATATATACGTCATGTGTTAAGGTGGTCTTCCAGTGCCCTATAGGCGCTGGTTCTTGATCGTCTCCGGCATCGTCGTCCATACCGCCGATGTCCTCGGAGTCGTAGTCTAGCATGTCTCTTAAATCTTCGACAGTGACTACAAAGTGGGTGGTGGGTGGGGCTTGAATTTCTTCGTCGTCCGCATCCCAACCATCCTGGCCGTGATCCGGCCAGGGCTCTTCGCATAGCGAGAGATGCTTTAGCGAATTTAGGATATCGCCAAAGGGTGAGTGTTGAAAGATGTCTGCGGCGGTGAACTCCATGATCGGCGCCCAATCAGATTCGATTGGCAGGGGCGCAGGAGGTTCGGAGTCCGGCAGGGAGTCCGGCACCTCAGAGTCACGAGCTTTACAAGCGACAGGGTTAGTGTTCGGCTCCATCGCCATGGAAGTTGCAGTCCCCGAGGCGGTGTCTAGCCACCGGTCCTCGATCTGCACGATCGGCTCCGGACTAAGGACCGGAGGGGATTCGTGTGCGGCCACCAAGGTACTATCCGGCAGCAGAGCTAGATCATGCCCATCGCGACAGCGTGGCACGCTCGGCTGTGGCTCGAGTCCGTCAAAGATCAAGGCCCCGCGGATATCCGCCGTGAAGTTTAGGCTTCCAAATCTGACCTGGCGACCAGGGGCGTAGCTTTCGATCTGCTCCAGATGGCCAAGTGAATTGGCCCGCAGTGCGAAGCCGCCGAACATGAAGATCTGTCCGGGGAGAAAAGTCTCACCCTGGACAGCGTTGTTATTGATTGAAGAAGCCATCAAGCCTATCGGTGACGACACAGAGGAACTCTCAATGAAAGCACCAATGTCGGTGTCAAAACCGGCGGATCTCGGGTAGGGGGTCCCGAACTGTGCGTCTAGGCGGATGGTAACAGGAGACGAGGGACACGATGTTTTACCCAGGTTTGGGCCCTCTTGATGGAGGTAAAACCCTACATCCTGCTTGATTAATATTGATGATGTGTATTACAAGAGTGGATCTACCACGAGATCAAGGAGGCTAAAACCCTAGAAGCTAGCCTATGGTATGATTGTTGTAATGGATGTTGTGTCCTACGGACTAAATCCCTTCGGTTTATATAGACACCGGAGGGGGCTAGAGTTACACAGAGTCGGTTACAATGGTAGGAGATTTACATATCCGTATTGCCAAGCTTGCCTTCCACGCCAAGGAAAGTCCCATCCGGACACGGGACGAAGTCTTCAATCTTGTATCTTCATAGTCTTGGAGTCCGGCGGACGATGATAGTCCGGCTGTCCGAACACCCCCTAGTCAAGACATCACGACTCCTGACCGTCTTTCCCTGCCTCTGATCTCATTCCCTGCCTCCGGCACCCACCCCAACGGCATCACCATCATCGACTCAGTAGATGAACCTGAGGAGTACACGGGTCCACAAGAGAGGTCGTACTCTTTTGTTTCTGCTTATGTTATGCATTGCTTAAACTTACCTGCTACTTTATCGTCCTGTTCAGCTCTTCGACTCCCAACTCAGGTCCAAATTAATGTTCAAACTTGAGTTCTAAATTAGTTGTGGGGCACATATCGAGGCAGCAATGAATAGTATGTCTGTCTAATATCTGGTTCACCTAGGGTATGCCTATGTTGTTCATCTTGGGTGGGAAGCAAATAGTAAAGCAATCATCATCTGTCTTTTTATTAATTTAAAGCAATCATCAGCTTGCTATCATTATTTTTTGATCCATCCACTGGTTGTTACCATCACTCTAAATTTCTGCATGCTCTCCTTACATAATCTCACCATATTTTTTCGTATGCATGTTAGATATTGTACACAGTCATGCTGAACATGTAGAGAAAAAGAGAAGAGTTTTGCGCGGCAATACAATGTCATGCAGACATCGCTCCATAGTGGGTTCAATGGCAAACCCTCCCCACCCCTCTCCAGATTGTAATCCAGAGGAAGATATCTGTTCTGAGGCGGATTCAGACGCCGCTGACCACTCCTATTTACCCCCCAAGGTGTTTGCTCTACCTTGGCATGATGATGTTAGTCATATCATGCATATGTTGCCTTGCAGTGCCTACTTTTGACATCATATATGTCATCTGCTTAGTTTAGACATGTTCTGTAATGCCACCTGTTTAGTTTCTATATCATATATGGGAATTATGCAGTCTCATGTCTTTTAGCCAGCCATAATATATGTGAAATGTGCAATGCCATCCTGTTTAACCAGGCATCATATATTTGAATGATATCTTGCCCATCCTTTTCTTCATTACATTTCCATTTGTCAACAATGTTTGTACATTAAACTACTCTTCCTGTGAATCAGCCATTTGGTTGTGAGATGGAAAAATCTGGAGTGAAAACAAGGCCTTCAGAGCAGACAGTGCTACCTGTCGAAGCAGATCTCTTGTTGGGTCCTGATAGCTCCTCAGAGATGGATTCAGAGACAGACGACCAGTCCTATTCCCCTACTGAGGTGTATGCTCTAACTTGGCACGGTTATACTGCTCATACCATGCATACGGTGTCTTGCATTGCATAGTTTAGACATCATATACACAATATTCAACACCATGATCTTAGTTCAGACATCATATCGAATGCCCTCTGTTTAGCATATAAATCACATATGTGAATTAAATGATGCGATCCTGATTACTTAGATAACATGTAGGTGAATTATGTCATGCGGTCCTATTTAGTTATTCATCATATCTTTGAATTATGTTATGCTATGCTATCCAGTTTAGATAGACATCATATATGTGAAATTATGTCATGCTATTTGTTTTAGTTAAACAATATACATGTCAACTATTTCATGCCCTCTTTTTTCCACAATATCTATTGCATCTGTCTCTCGTACAATGTTTATACATTCAACTATGTTTCTTGTTTATCAGCCATTTGAATTGGAGCGGGTGATGCCAGTATCTAGCGGAATAAAAACACGGTCTTCAAATAAAAACAGTGCTACCTCTTGGTGGAGATAGCACCCCGGTTCTACATGCACAAGAACCAGCCCTACCACACATAACCCAAACTCTCGCAGATTGTACCCCTACTGCGATGGACAGAGAACCAGCTTCACCCAATCTAACCCCAACCCCAGCCGATAGTAACCCAGTTCCTGTTGACACAGCACCATCTCCACCACAGAGCTCCCAAACAAGAGCAGTTAGTAAGGCAGCTCCAGTGCCCAAAGGGCCAGTACTATCACGGTGAACCCCAACTCCACCAGTTAGTACGCCTATTCCTGTGGAGGAAGCACAACCAGCCAGTCATAGTTTAGCATCTATCGCATTTGATGTTGTTAAATCATATGTGCGTATCTTCCCATCTTGGAAATATTATACTGATGATGCAGGAAAATGCCAGTTGCAGGTGTTTGTCGAGGAGTTATGTGTAAGTAATGTTATTCATGGCAATTACTTTGCTTCGTCCCATACATCCTACCTCCATGATAGTTGTAATACAGCAAATTTTCCCATTTTTTTATAGAGAAGGACCGATTTGGAAACTTAGGATGAGGTAACCTGCGCTAATACCTCTACTATATTAAAGAATGCTTGGTGGCAGTATCAGAATTACCTGAAGAAAACGTACTTCACCGGCAAAGAAACTCATCAAATTCCCTTACATTCTCCTGAGACACATTTACTGGACGATGACTGGGAACGCCTTGTTCTATACTGGTCCCGAACCAAGAATGCCGTAAGGTCTATGAGCTCATTTTCTATTTTAAGTATTATATTCTTGCGTCTTACTGTACTCTGTTCATGTAGAACAAGTGCCTAAACCTGAAGAACAACTGTTCTAATTTAAGATTCCATTGCTATCATAGTTCAAAAAATCGCTAGGCGTTAATTGTGCGTTTTGCCACCGCCTTGCCCTTTACTGACCAAAGCGCATGCTTATGCGCAGTTATGCACAGATTAAGCGTAGTTATGCGCAATGCGTTTTGCCAACGCCTAGAGCCTAGGCGCGCTTAAGCACTCGCTTAGGTGCACCTTTTTTAACTATGATTGCTTTGCTCTTGTATCACTGTATTTACTGATATAAACTTATTTTTAAATTGAAGGATCCAATCGAAACTCCAATAGCACAGCAGGTATGTTCACGCATGTTTCTTTAATAGGTTTGCTCTTGTCAATAGCTCTTTTGATTTGAATTTCAATTGTGTATACAGTTGACTTTCATATCATGCACATTACTAGCATCACAACAGAGCCAATAGTGTTGTTGTACATGTAGACCCGTGGTACCCATCTGAAATCTTGTTGTGCCGTGTAGTTTCCCACGCTTTGTATTATTTCACTGCTGCTTTGTCTTGAACTGATATGATTTGAACCGTGTCTCTATTTTGATTTGGCAAGACAATGCAGTGACCATAGGACATAGATATATGTTTGTTTGATGCTTTTATTATGTACTAGTACTTGGCAATAGAAGACTTGGTAGTTTAATCCTGTCCACCTTACTAATGAATTGGTTCACCGAAATGAGTTTCATATACTAGTACATGCTAAACTTGTTATGTGTCTGCTTGTTTCTTCTTTTAGAATGCTGACAGAATATTGGGGAAGAGTGCATTATTAAGCAATGGTAAAGGAAGTAATGCAGATAAGGTTCAGGATAGTGACACATCCTTGTTGGTCTCCAACAAAGCTGATAAAACAGCTAAGGAAGACTATCTTGAAGACAGCGAGACAACCCCAAAGTCATGTCCTTGTTTAGTGTTCGAGTTACTGGCCACTACCGCTTGCACAAGCTATTAAAACTCACTGTCTGAATCAGTTCGGTTTATTGAGTCTCAACTACAAGCTGAAAGACATCGATCAGCTGTGCTGCGACAAGAAGCGGAAGGACTGCGGGAGTCCCTGGAGCATTCAGATGCATACTTTCTGGTGCAACAGCAAGCGTTGGAGGATTTTAGCACCAAACAGGACAAAGCTAATCAGCTTGCTAAGCTTATTGCCAGCATGGTGGATACCCAGGATAACGTTTCTTGAGCTCTTCTGAAGTTGTTTCAATTATGCTCTTGTTTTGCTGCCGCGTTTATTTGCACTGGTGGACAATTTTGACGGCCAGTGTATGTAATATGCTGCTTTGTTCCCTATATTTGCACTGGTGGCGAACTTTGATGCCCAGTGGATGTAATATGTGTAATAGCGGTAATAGGCTAGCCTTAATTGCTTGCTTATTTATTTCCTTATTGTCTTGTTTAGTTGTTTGCTTGTAGTCACTGCAGTTCTTTTTCTGTGTTTTTCTAGTGGCCACAATAGCCTATTTTTGGTAACTAGGCCAAAATAATCATGGAAACACACAGACTGATGGGCCTCCTGCAGGCCGTATGATCCATGGGCATTCGTTCGGCCGTAGGACCATTGGCCTTCTATACGGGCCGTAGGATCCATCGGCCTTCTTCTATACGTGCCTTAGGGATCAATGGGCCTTCTACGGGCCATAGGGTCCATGGGCCTTTTACGGGCCATACGATCCATGGGCCTTCTACGGGCCGTACTTTCCATGGGCCTCATACGGGCCGTAGGATCCATGGGCCTTCTACGGGGCGTATCATCATTTCGCCAATCATGGGTCGTACTATTCGTGGACCATAACGGGCCGTTAATTGGCCGTATTTGATAACTCTATGAAAACAGCCCAACGGGTTTTTTTTGACATGAAAACGGCCCAACGTACTAACGGTCCGCAAACGGGCCGACTGTAACGACGGGCTAAATTTGGCCCATAAGCAGAAAATGACAGTAACGGGCCGTATGTAACTGAATGCTGCAAGTGAGCCCAAGAATCAATGGGCCCTGCAAAGGCCGAAAGATAACTTGGGCTGGAAATGGCCCAATGCAATAACGGGTCGTTAATGGGTATAGAGTGATACACTATTCATTATGGGCCAGTTTCACCACGGGCCGTTAATGGGCCAAGATTTATAAAGGTCCTCATATGGGCCGAAAGAAGTCATGGGCCACACATGGGCCGGAAGTTAAAACGGGCTGAATCATATTGGCCGACCCAGATGACGCTACTGGGCCTAATTGGGATAGGGCATAATGGGCCCTCGGTTAGCGGGCTGTAAATGGGCTATATGCGAACAGGCCGTTAACAGGCTTTCCGTGGGCCGGCCCGCCACCTTTTGATCAAGTCAAATGGGACGACATTTTCACGGGAATGGGCCTTTGTTGTGCCATGCCACGTGTCGCCGTATCATAGGCGCCTTCAGTCCAATGAGCGGATGACATCTGTCCCAATGGTGAGCCGACACATGTTTCCTCCAGCCAATGATGATTTTACACGTGGAAAATCCCCATTGGTCGGGGCTGTTAACGGGTTATCGGATCCAAAACCCAACCCGATAGCTTAACGGGGTTCCGTTACGGTGGATGCCACGTGTCGGTCACCCTTGACGAAAGCACTTCTGTGACGCGCGATTTATCGTCATGGAAGTGGACACTTCCGTGATGATAATTTTGGTAATGTCATGGAACACTTCTACGACAGCACAGGTATGACTATCTTGATTCTGTCATAAATCTGTCATGGATGTACATGCATGACAAAAAACGCGACCTACTGTGACAAACACGTATCATCATGGAAGTGTATTTTTTTGTAGTGTCAACCCCCTGCAACTAATCCCGACGGTGAAACTCGTGGAGAAGCCTCGACGTCCACAAGGCACGCCCGCTTAGATATGGACGAGGTAGACTAAGTCACTCGAGTAGTACCAAGTCTTAGTATGTCCACGCCCTGTAACTGTGTGATCCTGTATCGCCATAATTAAATTGCTGGTTGCTTGTGCGCCCCTATTTTAAATAGTGGCCATGCAAAAGTATGTACGATTGCATTTTTAATTCCAGGCGTAGCTACCAAAAACCAACCCCCACTACTAGTCAATCCACTTCCCGCGATAGAAGAGGAGTGTGCCCCAGTACCAGAGACGTTTTCTCATGACCCGATCCATTTACCGCTTTTCATTATAGGCATCACTACTATATTTATTGACCCAACATTTAATTACGTGTTGCAGCTCATGCGTTGTACCCTAAGTTTGTGCTATGAGTAAACTGTTTGGTTTCAGCTAATAGGAGTAATATTTTCAAAACAACCCTTAGCAAATCTCGAGGACGAGATTTTTCTTAAGGGCGTTAGTGTTGTAACACCCCAAAAATTTAACGATTTGTTTATTAAAATTTTGCCAGAAAACTAAATTTTTATTTCTGGATTTATCTTTTGATTTCAGATCTAGTCTTTTCTTCTGAGTTGTGGAATTCTTTCTCTCCAAATAGAAACTTTTCAAAAATGTTGTTGGACTTGTATACCCTCTCTAGAAACTTTTCTTTTATCAGTGGGATTATTTATATAATTATTTCTCCCTGATCTTTAGTTATTTTAAAAATGATTTTTCGTAAGTTTTAGGGTCCCATTTGCACTACAACCCTTTGATAAATTTATTTAAAAATCCCACCAAAATGTGGGGATGACAAGTGATGTTCCTAGATCACTTTTATGGAAAAATATCCTTTAGTCATTTGGAGATTTTGAGCTTTACCCAACTTTTCAAATCTGGTCCAGCTACACTTTTGCACTGCAACCTATTTATATATTTCCTTAAAACTTCCACCAAAACTAGGGGAGGTCAGTAGGAGTATGTAATTTAACTTTATGCAAAAATCCACTGGTGTTCTTTCAACAATTTGAGCAAAACATCCTGTTTTGCTCTCTGGTCCAGTTGGGTGTTTTCTACTGCAACTCTATTTTATTTTGCTCTAGTGCCCATGATCTTTATCCTACTTATTAACCACCCTACAAAACCCTTAAGTCCAGGAGAGTGGACCCATTGGAGTATTTTTGGTCCATGAAATGATAGTCTTTAGTTTCTGTCCAGATTAGGTTTTCTCAAAAACTTGCATTATCAAGTTTCTAGTATCGACCAACTAACCTTGCCACCATCACCTACACCTAAAGAGACACTGGTCTGGAGTTTTTGGACACCCCCAGAAATCCCTAGATGCATGTGGCATTCTGTCAAACACCTTGAGTGCATGAACAGATTTGGCATGATCTTTAGTTTGCATTGTAAACTTGATCTTCTGACCCAACAGGCTTGTCCACTAAGCTCCTAGATGACCCAAACCTAGACCTGTTAATCCCCAGCCCCACCCAAGCCTCCTGGCATGCCCTGGCATTTTGCCGAACACCTCGCGTGCGTGCTCTGGGCGCGCCTAGAGCGCACGTTTTGCACGCGCGCGCACCGAGTTGCCGCGTCCCACTACCATCGCCCCGCACTTGTTCTGGTCCCTTCCCACTCACAGGCAACGCGCCCCGACTCCTCCCTCGCCGCAGAGCCGCCCTGGCCCCTCCTGGCGCCATACAGCGCCACCGACGCAAACTGCCACCGCCGCTCCGACAGCTCCTACCACGGCCGGCGCCACCCGAGCCACAGCCGCGCGCTAGCTGCCCCTGGAGCAGCTCAAGCTCATCCGCAAGATCATCCACTAGCGCACGTCGCCGCCATGTCGCTCTGCAACTACAGAACGGCGGTTCGCCGTCGATCCTATCCACAGCCGCCATCGGAACCGACCTAATCGCGCTAAAAAAGGAGCCCCGAGCCCTTCCGGACACTCAGGCAACCTCGTACCATCCCCTAGTACCCCCACAGCCAGCAGTCGAGGGCAGGAAGCCTTCTTCCTTGCCTCCGGCCAGTTCGGCCGCCGCCACGCTTCGGCTCCGTTCATCGCGAGCAGGCCCTCCCCCGTCCATCCAGCGCCACCATCCGACTCCCCTTGATCATGCAGAGCTGCCCAGCCTCTCAAACACGATCGGGAAGCACCGTAGCGCGAAGCCCCAATTCACCTGAAGCTGTCGTCCGCTGTGGAGCTCACCGCCGGTGACTCCCTCCACCCCCACCAACCTAGCGACCACCGGGAGGACCGCCCTGGACTGGCGGATCCATCCCTGCCCTCCGGAGCCCGCGAGGAGCTGTCGTTCGCCGGTGTTGATCGCCGGAGCCCCACCTCCGCTCGGCCAGAGGAGGAAGGAGGGAGGGGCGACTGGTCAAACCTGACGAGTGGGCCCCCTGGACCCACTGTCAGTGACCCAGCGCCGGTCCACGTTGGCGTATGTGGAGGCGTAATCCCAGAGTACATATCCTACGTGTCCTTATTCTGTTTTATTTAAAAACAGAATTTTGACTAAACTTTGACTGGCTATAACTTTTTAAATATAGCTCCAAATGAGTTGATTCTTTTTCCTACCTCTCTCAAATTTCACCTAGTTGATTTCAAGATTTATTTCAAAAATAATTAGGAAAACTTTTCATTCTGTTTTTAAAGTTTGTGTTAATTTGAATATTTTGAAAATTAGGCTTTTGAAGAAGGAGACAACTTTCAAAAATGCACCCCCACTTGCATACTCTTGAAGGCAAGCATTCCGAACCCTGGCATAATATTGTCGTAAGTTGTTTGATATAGTTACAACACCCTCTTGTCTCGGAGTTTTCGTTATTTTATGCGGTGATATGATCATACTCATAAGTGCATATTGATGATTCCGTGCTATTGGAATTTGATGCGTTGTGATAGTAATCACCATCATATGCCTTTCATGCATACCGGAAGGAAGCTGGGAAAGTGTCTGTCTTGGGTAGACACGAGCTTGTCTCTAGTTCCTCGTCGAGACGAGTGTGTCCGGCATGGCATGATTAGGTATGATGAGTGGTGATTCTGTCTGTTGATTGAAATATATTTGTTATGCTAATCATGCAGGGAATATTTAAACCTCCTGAGTCGACCGTAGATCGGGTGTTGTTCCAGTAACCCCAATACTTGTTTCGTACTACCACTTGTCCCTGCCGCAGGTAGGGTACGGTTCAGTAAGTTGTCAACCCCTTCCTAGCACACACCATACAGAGAGGCCATGGTGAAAGATACCGTATTTATCCGGTAGGCATGCCACTTGGTCCGGGGGCATGGGTGTTTTCTGGTTGGGACCGAGAGGAGGGAACCCCTTAGTAGCGCACGGTATAAATTTGATCCCATGCTAATCGAGGTTGTAGCCTCCCCACCTATAGTTTTGCTTGACAGGTGTCGTGGGTGATTCCAGACACCGGTAAGTTAAGCTGGTGTGTGCGGGTCAGGTGTGTTTTCAATTAAAAGACCGTGAATAGAATTAGTCCCGATGGACTAAAGGAATCCATTACTCGTGGGTAAAGAGTACACCCTCTCCAGAGATTATATCCATTCGAATAGCCGTGTCCATGGTTAAGGACTACAGTTTGGGATGGGTCAAGTGTCGGTCTTAGTGTCGGTCTTCGGAGGAGAAACTGTTAAACCAAAACATGGATCATGACATGTGAATTACGATGATTATGGTTATTATTATTAAGGACTAACCCCTTTATATTATGTGCATTATTGAGTATCCCTAGGACGGCTCTACCTCCTGGATATTCATTGTGACTACTTTCTTATAAGCCCTTTATGTGGTGTCGCTCAGACGCCCGACTGTGGCATGCTTGTTATTTGTTTACTTTATAAGCCCTTTATGTGGTGTCGCTCAGATGCCCAACTGTGGCATGCTTGTTATTTGCTTGCTTATAAGCCCTTTATGTGGTGTCGCACAGACGCCCGACTGTGGCATGTTTGTTACTTATTTCACCTATAAGCCCTTTATGTGGTGTCGCTCAGACGCCCAACCGAGGCATGATTTATACTATTCTCCTTTCGAGGCGTCGCTTCAGACACCCGAATCGGTGCACTCTATTTTTATTCTCTGATTGCATATTCAAGTTTTATATGAGCAACCTGCTTGCGTGCATCATGGATTTTTATTTCATGACTGACGTTGTGATCATAGAATATTTCAGAACAGGAATTATCATTTGTTATATTATACCTGTGTTCATAATGTTTGCGAGTACATTCAAAAGTACTCACTAGCTTGTCCCTGGCTATTGTCTTGGCCAGATTTCTTGCATGGAGAGGAGCGTTGCGATGATAGCCCTAGAACCCACGAAATGGTGATAGCAGCCTCACGAAGATAGGAGTTATCCAGGTCAGCTGTTCCTGTGGGAAATGGAGTCCCATAGACGCTGGAAGAACACAAACCGCTTCCGCCATCAGCCACTAGAAACCATTTGTTGTACTCATAGGCCAGAATGGTCTTGTACTACATATTTTGTATTTTGCTTGGATTTTTTGTATCAAGTTGGTGCCTCATCAGCTAACAGTAATCCTGGGGCTGGTGAGCACAAGGACCATTTTCTGGGAAATTAATATCCCGAAAATCCGGTCCTGACAAACTTGGTATCATAGCTAGGCTGACCATTGGCTAATCCTATCTTAGCCAGGTCGAAAAACCTAGGTTAACCAACCCGCCAGACCTTAACCTAACCCCAGCCAAGCTTCTCATGTAAGATAGCCACACAGTGACCCCGACACCTTTTGGCAGTCGGTGCTCGACCTATCAGCCTAGCCTGTCAATCACGCGCCAGTGACCGACACCTAAATTGTCTCATTCGCAAGCGTGCGAAGGAAGACTCTGTCCCCTTTTTCTATAAAAAGGGCGCGCTAGCCTCAACACAGCACAGCACATTCTCTTCCCCAAACCGAGGTATAATGCCTGGCCCTATTGTGCACAATGATGTTGGGGAACGATGCAGAAAATAAAAAAATTCTACGTTTCACCAAGATACATCTATGGAGTCATCTAGCAACGAGAGAGAGGAGTGCATCTACATACCCTTGTAGATCATGCGCAGAAGCATTCTAGAGAACGGGGTTGAGGGAGTCGTACTTGTCGTGATCCAAATCACCGGAGATCCTAGCGCCGAACGGATGGCACCTCCGCGTTCAACACACGTACGGTTGGGGAAGACGTCTCCTCCTTCTTGATCCAGCAAGGGGGAGGGAGAGGTTGATGGAGATCCAGCAGCACGATTGCGTGGTGGTGGAAGTAGCGGCGATCTCGGCAGGGCTTCGCCAAGCTCTACGAGAGGGAGAGGTGTTGCAAAGGGAGAGGGAGGCGCCAGGAGCAGAGGTGCGGCTGCCCTCCCTCCCCCCTCTTTATATAGGGGCCCTGGGGGGGTGGCCAGCACCCTAGAGATTGGATCTCAAGGGGGGCGGCGGCCAAGGGGGTGGCTTGCCCCCCAAGCCAAGTGGGACGCCCCCCACCCTTAGGGTTTCCAACCCTAGGCACAGGGGAGGGCCAAGGGGGGCGCACCAGCCCACCAGGGGCTGCTTCCCCTCATACTTCAGCCCATGGGGCCCTCCGGGATAGGTGGCCCCACCCGGTGGACCCCCAGGACCCTTCCGGTGGTCCCGGTACAATACCGGTGACCCTCGAAACTTTCCCGATGGCCGAAACTGGACTTTCTATATATTATTCTTCACCTCCGGACCATTCCGGAACTCCTCGTGACATCTGGGATCTCATCCGGGACTCCGAACAACTTTCGGGTTACCGCATACTACTATCTCTACCACCCTAGCGTCACCGAACCTTAAGTGTGTAGACCCTACGGGTTCGGGAGACATGCAGACATGACCGAGACGACTCTCCGGCCAATAACCAACAGCGGGATCTGGATACCCATGTTGGCTCCCACATGTTCCATGATGATCTCATCGAATGAACCACGATGTCGAGGATTCAAGTAATCCAGTATACAATTCCCTTTGTCAATCGGTAGGTTACTTGCCCGAGATTCGCTCGTCGGTATCTCAATACCTCGTTCAATCTCGTTACCGGCAAGTCACTTTACTCGTACCGTAATGCATGATCCCGTGACCAACCACTTAGTCACTTTGAGCTCATTATGATGATGCATTACTATGTGGGTCCAAAGATACCTCTCCGTCATACGGAGTGACAAATCCCAGTCTCAATCCATGTCAACCCAACAGACACTTTCGGAGATACCTGTAGTATACATTTATAGTCACCAAGTTACGTTGTGACGTTTGGTACAACCAAAGCACTCCTACGGCATCTGGGAGTTACACGATCTCATGGTCTAAGGAAATGATACTTGACATTGGAAAAAGCTCTAGCAAATGAACTACACGATCTTGTGCTATGCTTAGGATTGGGTCTTGTCCATCACATCATTCTCCCAATGATGTGATCCCGTTATCAATGACATCCAATGTCCATGATCAGGAAACCGTGACCATCTATTGATAAACGAGCTAGTCAACTAGAGGTTCACTAGGGACATGTTGTGGTCTATGTATTCACACATGTATTACGATTTCCGGATAACACAATTATAGCATGAATAAAAGACAATTATCATGAACAAGGAAATACAATAATAACCATTTTATTATTGCCTCTAGGGCATATTTCCAACCGTCTCCCACTTGCACTAGAGTCAATAATCTAGTTACATTGTTATGAATCGAACACCCATAGAGTTCTGTTGTTGATCATTCTTTGCTCGCGGAAGAGGTTTAGTCAACGGATCTGCTACATTCAGATCCATATGCACTTTGCAAATATCTATGTCTCCATCTTGAACATTTTCACGAATGGAGTTGAAGCGACGCTTGATGTGCCTGGTCTTCTTGTGAAACCTGGGCTCCTTGGCAAGGGCAATAGCTCCAGTGTTGTCACAGAAGAGTGTGATCGGCCCCGATGCATTGGGTATGACTCCTAGGTCGGTGATGAACTCCTTCACCCAAATTGCTTCATGCGCTGCCTCCGAGGCTGCCATGTACTCCGCTTCACATGTAGATCCCGCCACGACGCTTTGCTTGCAACTGCACCATCTTACTGCCCCACCATTCAAAATATACACGTATCCGGTTTGATACTTAGAGTCATCGAGATCTGTGTCGAAGCTAGCATCGATGTAACCCTTTACGACGAGCTCTTTGTCACCTCCATATACAAGAAACATATCCTTAGTCCTTTTCAGGTACTTCAGGATATTCTTGACCGCTGTCCAGTGTTCCATGCCGGGATTACTTTGGTACCTTCCTACCAAACTCACGGCAAGGTTTACATCAGGTCTGGTACACAACATGGCATACATGATAGACCCTATGGCTGAGGCATAGGGGACGACACTCATCTTTTCTCTATCTTCTGCCGTGGTCGGACATTGAGCCGAGCTCAATTTCACAACTTGCAACACAGGCAAGAACCCCTTCTTGGACTGATCCATATTGAACTTCTTCAATATCTTATCAAGGTATGTGCTTTGTGAAAGAGCTATGAGGCGTCTCGATCTATCTCTATAGATCTTGATGCCTAATATGTAAGCAGCTTCTCCAATGTCCTTCATTGACAAACACTTATTCAAGTAGGCCTTAATGCTGGTTCTATATCATTTCCCATCAAAAGTATGTCATCCACATATAATATGAGAAATGCTACAGAGCTCCCACTCACTTTCTTGTAAACGCAGGCTTCTCCATAAGTCTGCATAAACCCAAACCCTTTGATCATCTCATCAAAGCGAATGTTCCAACTCCGAGATGCTTGCACCAGCACATAAATGGATCGCTGGAGTTTGCATACCTTGTTAGCATTCTCAGGATCGACAAAACCTTCCAGTTGCATCATATATAGTTCTTCCTTAAGATAGCCGTTAAGGAATGTCGTTTTAACGTCCATTTGCCATATCTCATAATCATAGTATGCGGCAATTGCTAACATGATTCGGACGGACTTCAGCTTCGCTACGGGAGAGAAAGTCTCATCGTAGTCAACCCCTTGAACTTGTCGATAACCCTTAGCGACAAGTCGAGCTTTATAGATGGTAACATTACCATCCGCGTCCGTCTTCTTCTTAAAGATCCATTTGTTTTCTATCGCTCGCCAATCATCGGGCAAGTCTGTCAAAGTCCACACTTTGTTTTCATACATGGATCCTATCTCAGATTGCATGGCTTCAAGCCATTTGTTGGAATCTGGGCCCGCCATTGCTTCTTCATAGTTCGAAGATTCATCGTTGTCTAACAACATGATTTCCAGGATAGGGTTGCCATACCACTCTGGTGTGGAACGTGTCCTCGTCACTACTAGGTAAAAGCCTATACACATAATCTTACCAGCAGCACTCCTCAAAATACGACGCTACTGCTATTTAGCAGCAGCACGTGATAGCAAAACGCATTGCTGAAAGGAAAATAGCAGTAGCGCGTCCACCACAAACCGCGCTATTGCTCTAATTGCCATGACCTCGCCCCCCCCCCCCGCTAGTTATAGCAGTAGCGCCCTATAATGAACCGCGCTACTGCTATGGAAGTTAGCAGTAGCGCGCTTCGAAGAAAACCACTACTGCTAAGATCAGCCCACAAGTTTAGTCCCACCTCGCTCCGTGAACAGGGTGTTTACCACCTTAAATATGTTATTTCTGAAACTATCACAACCAGTTGGTCTTCACTGAACTCTATGTGTAAAATTTGTGGCCGCAATATGAGTCCTCTCCGGTGACAATTCAGATTGTACACAAAAAGATCATTGATGGCTAATGTATTTTTGCATTGACGTATTTTTGTATAGTTACACTTAGCAGTAGCGGTTTATATGCAAAGTGATACTGCTATTCAGATTAGTTGTAGCGCATTTTGGCAAACGTGCTACAACTATCCCTACCTTATTGTTGGAAATATGCCCTAGAGGCAATAATAAAAGTGTTATTATTATATTTCTTGTTCATGATAATAGTCTTTTATTCATGCTATAACTGTATTATCCGGAAATCGTAATACACGTGTGAATACATAGACCATAATATGTCCCTAGTGAGCCTCTAGTTGACTAGCTCGTTGTGATCAACAGATAGTCATGGTTTCTTGGCTATGGACATTGGATGTCGTTGATAATGGGACCACATCATTAGGAGAATGATGTGATGGACAAGACCCAATCCTAAGCATAGCATAAAGATCGTGTAGTTCGTTTGCTAGAGCTTTTCCAATGTCAAGTGTCTCTTCCTTCGACCATGAGATCGTGTAACTCCCAGATACCGTAGGAGTGCTTTGGGTGTATCAAACGTCACAACGTAACTGGGTGACTATAAAGGTGCACTACAGGTATCTCCGAAAGTGTCTGTTGGGTTGACACGGATCGAGACTGGGATTTGTCACTCCGTATGACAGAGAGGTATCTCTGGGCCCACTCGGTAATGCATCATCATAATGAGCTCAATGTGTCCAACTAGTTGGTCACGGGATCATGCATTACCGTACGAGTAAAGTGACTTGCCGGTAACGAGACTGAACAAGGTATTGGGATACCGACGATCGAGTCTCGGGCAAGTAACGTACCGATTGACAAAGGGAATTGTATACGGGGTTGTTTAATCCTCGACATCGTGGTTCATCCGATGAAATTATCGAGGAGCATGTGGGAGCCAACATGGGTATACAGATCCCGCTGTTGGTTATTGCCCGAGAGTCGTCTCGGTCATGTCTGCGTGTCTCCCGAACCCGTAGGGTCTACACACTTAAGGTTCGGTGACGCTAGGGTTGTATGAATATGAGTATGCAGCATACCGAATGTTGTTCCGAGTCTCGGATGAGATCCCGGACGTCACGAGGAGTTTCGGAATGGTATGGAGGTAAAGAATTATATATAGGAAGTGGTATTTCGGCCATCGGGAAAGTTTCGGGGTCTCCCGGTAATGTACCGGGACCACCTGAAGGGTCTCGGGGGTCCACCGGGTGGGGCCACCCATCCCGGAGGGCCCCATGGGCTGAAGTGGGAGGGGAGCCAGCCCATAGTGGGCTGGTGCACCCCCTAGGCCCACCCCCTGTGCCTAGGGTTGAAACCCTAGGGTGGGGGGGGGGCGCACCACATGCCTTGGGGGGCATTCCTCCCCCCTTGGCCGCCGCCCCCTTGGGAGATTCAATCTCCCAAGGCCGGCGCCCCCCCACCTGGGGGGCTATATAAAGGAGGGCAAGGGGGAGGGCAGCCGCACCCTTGTGCTTGTCGCCTCCCTCCCCCTGCTACACCTCGTCCTCCTCCTGTAGTCGCTTGGCGAAGCCCTGCTGAAGTTCTGCTGCATCCACCACCACGCCGTCGTGCTGCTGGATCATCATCAACCTCTCCTTCCCCCTTGCTGGATCAAGAAGGAGGAGACGTCTCCCGTCCCGTACGTGTGTTGAACGCGGAGGTGCTGTCCGTTCAGCACTTGGTCATCGGTGATCAGAATAACGGCGAGTACGACTCCATCATCACCATCCCCTTGAACGCTTCCGCATCCGATCTACAAGTGGTCTGTAGATGCAAACTCACTCCCTTGACTCGTTGCTTAGATGAACTCATAGATGGATCTTGGTGAAATCGTAGGAAAATTTTTAATTTTTTGCAACGTTCCCCAACAGTGGCATCATGAGCTAGGTCTATGCATAGTTCTCTATTGCACGAGTGGAACACAATTTTGTTGTGGGCATAGATCTTGTCAACTTGCTTGCCGCTAATAGTCTTATCTTGCTTCAGCGGTATTGTGGGATGAAGCGGCCCGGACCAACCTTACACGTACGCTTACGTGAGACCGGTTCCACCGACTGACATGCACTAGTTGTATAAGGTGGCTGGCGGGTGTCTGTCTCTCCCACTTTAGTTGGAGTGGATTCGATGAAAAGGGTCCTTATGAAGGGTAAATAGAAGTTGACAAAATCACGTTGTGGTTATTCGTAGGTAAGAAAACGTTCTCGCTAGAACCCAATTGCAGCCACGTAAAAGATGCAACAACAATTAGAGGACGTCTAACTTGTTTTTGCAGCAATTGTCATGTGATGTGATATGGCCAGAAGTTGTGATGAATGATGAATGACATAATGTGATGTATGAGATCATGTTCTTGTAATAGGAATCACGACTTGCATGTCGATGAGTTTGACAACCGGCAGGAGCCATAGGAGTTGTCTTTATTTTTTGTATGACCTGCGTGTCATTGAAGAACGCCATGTAACTTACTTTACTTTATTGCTAAACGCGTTAGCCATAGAAGTAGAAGTAGTCGTTGGCATGACAACTTCATGAAGACACGATGATGGAGATCATGATGATGGAGATCATGGTGTCATGCCGGTGACAAGATGATCATGGATCCCCGAAGATGGAGATCAATGGAGCTATATGATATTGGCCATATCATGTCACTACTATATATAATTGCATGTGATGTTTATTATGTTTATGCATCTTGTTTACTTAGAACGACAGTAGTAAATAAGATGATCCCTTACAACAATTTCAAGAAGTGTTCTCCCCTAACTGCGCACCGTTGCTAAAGTTCATCGCTTCTAAGCACCACGTGATGATCGGGTGTGATGGATTCTTACATTCACATACAACGGGTGTAAGACAGATTTACACACGCAAAACACTTAGGGTTAACTTGACGAGCCTAGCATGTACAGACATTGCCTCGGAACACAGAGACCGAAAGGTCGAACACGAGTCATATGGAAGATGTGATCAACATGAGAATGTTCACCGACGATGACTAGTCCGTCTCACGTGATGATCGGACACGGCCTAGTCGACTCGGATCGTGTAACACTTAGATGACTAGAGGGATGTCTAATCTGAGTGGGAGTTCATTATAATACTTTGATTAGATGAACTTAATTATCATGAACTTAGTCTAAAAACCTTTTCAAATATGTCTTGTAGATCAAATGGCCAACGCTCATGTCAACATGAACTTCAACGCGTTCCTAGAGAAAACCAAGCTGAAAGATGATGGCAGCAACTATACGGACTGGGTCCGGAACCTGAGGATCATCCTCATAGCTGCCAGGAAACAATATGTCCTAGAAGGACCGCTAGGTGACGCTCCCGTCCCAGAGAACCAAGACATTATGAATGCTTGGTAGACTCGTGCTGATGATTACTCCCTCGTTCAGTGCGGCATGCTTTACAGCTTAGAACCGGGGCTCCAAAAGCGTTTTGAGCATCACGGAGCATATGAGATGTTCGAGGAGCTGAGACTAGTTTTCCAAGCTCACGCCCGGGTCGAGAGATATGACGTCTCCGACAAGTTCTATAGTTGTAAGATGGAGGAAAATAGTTCTGTCAGTGAGCACATACTCAAGATGTCTGGGTTGCACAACCGTATGACCCAGCTGAATATTAACCTCCCTGATGAGGCGGTCATTGACAGAATCCTTCAGTCGCTCCCACCAAGCTACAAGAGCTTTGTGATGAACTACAATATGCAGGGGATGGAAAAGACCATTCCTGAAGTATTTTCTATGTTGAAGTCAGCAGAGGCTGAAATCAAGAAAGAACATCAAGTGTTGATGGTCAATAAGACCACTAAGTTCAAGAAGGGCAAGGGCAAGAAGAACTTCAAGAAGGACGGCAAGGAGGTTGCCGCGCCTGGTAAGCCAGTTACCGGGAAGAAGTCAAAGAATGGACCCAAGCCTGAGACTGAGTGCTTTTATTGCAAGGGGAAGGGTCACTGGAAGCGGAACTGCCCCAAATACTTAGCGGATAAGAAGGCCGGCAACACCAAAGGTATATTTGATATACATGTAATTGATGTGTACCTTACCAGTACTCATAGTAACTCTTGGGTATTTGATACCGGTGCCGTTGCTCATATTTGTAACTCACAGCAGGAGCTGCGGAATAAGCGGAGACTGGCGAAGGACGAGGTGACGATGCGCGTCGGGAACGGTTCCAGAGTCGATGTGATCGCCGTCGGCACGCTACCTCTACATTTACCTACGGGATTAGTTTTGAACCTTAATAATTGTTATTTGGTGCCAAGTTTGAGCATGAACATTGTATCTGGATCTCATTTGATACGAGATGGCTACTCATTTAAATACGAGAATAATGGTTGTTCTATTTATATCAGAGATATGTTTTATGGTCATGCTCCGATGGTCAATGGTTTATTCTTAATGAATCTCGAGCGTAATGTTACACATATTCATAGCGTGAATACCAAAAGATGTAAAGTTGATAACGATAGTCCCACATACTTGTGGCACTGCCTCCTTGGTCACATTGGTGTCAAGCGCATGAAGAAGCTCCATGCTGATGGACTTTTGGAGTCTCTCGATTATGAATCATTTGACACATGCGAGCCATGCCTCATGGGCAAGATGACCAAGACTCCGTTCTCCGGAACAATGGAGCGAGCAACCAGCTTGTTAGAAATCATACATACCGATGTGTGCGGTCCAATGAGCGTTGAGGCTCACGGAGGATATCGTTATGTTCTCACTCTCACTGATGACTTGAGTAGATATGGGTATGTCTACTTAATGAAACACAAGTCTGAGACCTTTGAAAAGTTCAGGGAATTTCAGAATGAGGTAGAGAATCAACGTGACCGAAAGATAAAGTTCCTACGATCAGATCGTGGAGGAGAATACTTAAGTCACGAATTTGGTACACACTTAAGGAAATGTGGAATCGTTTCACAACTCACGCCGCCTGGAACACCTCAGCGTAACGGTGTGTCCAAACGTCGTAATCGCACTCTATTGGATATGGTACGGTCTATGATGTCTCTTACCGATTTACCGCTATCATTTTGGGGATACGCTCTAGAGACAGCTACATTAACTTTAAATAGGGCACTGTCTAAATCCGTTGAGACGACACCGTATGAATTATGGTTTGGGAAGAAACCTAAGCTGTCGTTTCTAAAAGTTTGGGGATGCGATGCTTATGTCAAGAAACTTCAACCTGAAAAGCTCGAACCCAAGTCGGAAAAATGCGTCTTCATAGGATACCCTAAGGAAACTGTTGGGTATACCTTCTACTTAAGATCCGAGGGCAAGATCTTTGTTGCCAAGAACGGATCCTTTCTGGAAAAGGAGTTTCTCTCGAAAGAAGTAAGTGGGAGGAAAGTAGAACTCGATGAAGTACTACCTCTTGAACGGGATAGTAGTGCAGCTCAGGAAAATGTTCCTGTAATGCCTACACCTACTGAAGAGGAAAATAATGATGATGATCAAGGTACTTCGGATCAAGTTGCTACTGAACTTCGTAGGTCCACAAGGACACGTTCCGCACCAGAGTGGTACGGCAACCCCGTCCTGGAAATCATGTTGTTAGACAACAGTGAACCTTCGAACTATGAAGAAGCGATGGCGGGCCCAGATTCCAACAAATGGCTTGAAGCCATGAAATCCGAGATAGAATCCATGTATGAAAACAAAGTATGGACTTTGACAGACTTTCCCGATGATCGGCGAGCAATAGAAAACAAATGGATCTTTAAGAAGAAGACGGACGCGGATGGCAATGTTACCATCTATAAAGCTCGACTTGTCGCTAAGGGTTATCGACAAGTTCAAGGGATTGACTACGACGAGACATTCTCTCCCGTAGCGAAGCTGAAGTCCGTCCGAATCATGTTAGCAATTGCCGCATACTATGATTATGAGATATGGCAAATGGAGATCAAAACGGCATTCCTTAACGGGCATCTTAAGGAAGAACTGTATATGATGCAGCCGGAAGGTTTTGTCGATCCTAAGAACGCTAACAAAGTATGCAAGCTCCAGCGATCCATTTATGGGCTGGTGCAAGCATCTCGGAGTTGGAATATTCGCTTTGATGAGATGATCAAAGCATTTGGGTTTATGCAGACTTATGGAGAAGCCTGCGTTTACAAGAAAGTGAGTGGGAGCTCTGTAGCATTTCTCATATTATATGTAGATGACATACTCTTGATGGGAAATGATATAGAACTTTTGGACGGCATTAAGGCCTACTTGAATAAGTGTTTTTCAATGAAGGACCTTGGAGAAGCTGCTTATATATTAGGCATCAAGATCTATAGAGATAGATCAAGACGCCTCATAGGTCTTTCACAAAGAACATACCTTGATAAGATTTTGAAGAAGTTCAAAATGGATCAGTCCAAGAAGGGGTTCTTGCCTGTATTGCAAGGTGTGAGATTGAGCTTGGCTCAATGCCCGACCACGGTAAAAGATAAAGAAGAGATGAGTGTCATCCCCTATGCTTCAGCCATAGGATCTATTATGTATGCCATCTTGTGTAACAGACCTGATGTAAACCTTGCCGTAAGTTTGGTAGGAAGGTACCAAAGTAATCCCGGCAAGGAACACTGGACAGCGGTCAAGAATATCCTGAAGTACCTGAAAAGGACAAAGGACATGTTTCTCGTTTATGGAGGTGACGAAGAGCTCGTCGTAAAGGGTTATGTCGACGCTAGCATCGACACAGATCTGGATGATTCTAAGTCACAAACCGGATACGTGTATATGTTGAGTGGTGGAGCAGTAAGGTGGTGCAGCTGCAAGCAGAGTGTCGTGGCGGGATCTACATGTGAAGCGGAGTACATGGCAGCCTTGGAGGCAGCGCATGAAGCTATTTAGGTGAAGGAGTTTATCACCGACCTAGGAGTCATACCCAATGTGTCGGGGCCGATCAAACTCTTCTGTGACAACACTGGAGCTATTTCCCTTGCCAAGGAGCCCAGGTTTCACAAGAAGACCGGGCACATCAAGCGTCGCTTCAACTCCATCCGTGAAAATGTTCAAAATGGAGACATAGAAATTTGCAAAGTACATACGGATCTGAATGTCGCAGATCCGTTGACTAAACCTCTCTCGCGAGCAAAACATGATCAACACCAGAACTCTATTGGTGTTCGATTCATCACAATGTAACTAGATTATTGACTCTAGTGCAAGTGGGAGACTGTTGGAAATATGCCCTAGAGGCAATAATAAAAGTGTTATTATTATATTTCTTTGTTCATGATAATAGTCTTTTATTCATGCTATAACTGTATTATCCGGAAATCGTAATACACGTGTGAATACATAGACCATAATATGTCCCTAGTGAGCCTCTAGTTGACTAGCTCGTTGTGATCAACAGATAGTCATGGTTTCCTGGCTATGGACATTGGATGTCGTTGATAACGGGATCACATCATTAGGAGAATGATGTGATGGACAAGACCCAATCCTAAGCATAGCATAAAGATCGTGTAGTTCGTTTGCTAGAGCTTTTCCAATGTCAAGTATCTCTTCCTTCGACCATGAGATCGTGTAACTCCCGGACACCGTAGGAGTGCTTTGGGTGTATCAAACGTCACAACGTAACTGGGTGACTATAAAGGTGCACTACAGGTATCTCCGAAAGTGTCTGTTGGGTTGACACGGATCGAGACTGGGATTTGTCACTCCGTATGACAGAGAGGTATCTCTGGGCCCACTCGGTAATGCATCATCATAATGAGCTCAATGTGTCCAAGTGGTTGGTCACGGGATCATGCATTACGGTATGAGTAAAGTGACTTGACGGTAACGAGACTGAACAAGGTATTGGGATACCGAGGATCGAGTCTCGGGCAAGTAACGTACCGATTGACAAAGGGAATTGTATACGGGGTTGTTTAATCCTCGACATCGTGGTTCATCCGATGAAATCATCAAGGAGCATGTGCGAGCCAACATGGGTATCCAGATCCCGCTGTTGGTTATTGCCCGAGAGTCGTCTCGGTCATGTCTGCGTGTCTCCCGAACCCGTAGGGTCTACACACTTAAGGTTCGGTGACGCTAGGGTTGTATGAATATGAGTATGCAGCATACCGAATGTTGTTCGGAGTCCCGGATGATATCCCGGACGTCACGAGGAGTTTCGGAATGGTCCGGAGGTAAAGAATAATATATAGGAAGTGGTATTTAGGCCATCGGGAAAGTTTCGGGGTCTCCCGGTAATGTACCGGGACCACCGGAAGGGTCTCGGGGGTCCACCGGGTGGGCCACCCATCCTGGAGGGCCCCATGGGCTGAAGTGGGAGGGGAGCCAGCCCATAGTGGGCTGGTGCGCCCCCCTAGGCCCACCCCCTGCGCCTAGGGTTGAAATCCTAGGGTGGGGGGGCGCACCACATGCCTTGGGGGGCACTCCTCCCCACTTGGCCGCCGCCCCCTTGGGAGATTCAATCTCCCTGGGCCGGCGCCCCCCCCCCCTGGGGGCCTATATAAAGGAGGGCAAGGGGGAGGGCAGCCGCACCATTGTGCTTGGCGCCTCCCTCCCCCTTCTACACCTCGTCCTCCTCCCGTAGTCGCTTGGCGAAGCCCTGCTGAAGTTCTGCTGCATCCACCACCACACCGTCGTGCTGCTGGATCATCATCAACCTCTCCTTCCCCCTTGCTGGATCAAGAAGGAGGAGACCTCTCCCGTCCCATACGTGTGTTGAACACGGAGGTGCTGTCCGTTCAGCACTTGGTCATCGATGATCAGAATCACGGCGAGTACGACTCCATCATCATCATCCCTTTGAACACTTCCGCATCCGATCTACAAGTGGTATGTAGATGCAAACTCACTCCCTTGACTCGTTGCTTAGATGAACTCATAGATGGATCTTGGTGAAACCGTAGGAAATTTTTTAATTTTCTGCAATGTTCCCCAACACTTATCCCCACGCGCACGACCGACCCTCTTTCTCACTCACACTCTCACTCTCACCCGCGTGCCGATAACCATTGTCGTGCGTCGCCGCCGCCGCCGCCTTTGTCCGTCCGCCGCTGAGGTACTCCCCTCCTTCCGTCCCTCCTCCCTCCTCCTCGCACATCCTCCCTCCGCCTGTGGCCGCCCCTCCCTCCTCCGCCGCTGCCCTCCTCCCTCCACCCGCGGCCGCCCCTCCTCCCTCCTCCACCGGCAGCCCTCCTCCCACCGCCCTTGACCTCACCGCCGCCACCCGAGCCCACCCAGCACCGCCGCCTCCCGATCCCGATCCCGCCCTCACCGCCCCTACCTCTCCGTCGCCCCCACCCCCTGCCACTAGTTAGTACTAGATTTAGTAGTAGTAGATGTTAATTTATGGTTCATAGCTAGTACTAGATGTTGCTTAGTTAGTACTAGATTTTTAGTAGTAGTAGATGTTAATTACTAGTAGTGATGGTACTAGTTAACTAGGGCAGTATGATTAATAGTAGTTGTAGTTGAACTACTTTAGTTGTAGTTGAACTAGTTTAGTAAGTAAATTAATAAAATAGTTGAACTAGTTGAATTAATAGAACTAATGTATTTTTAGTAAGATAATTAATATAACTAGTTGAACTACTTTATTTTTAGAAAGAACTAGTTTTTTTTCTATTTATAGTAAGTTTATATTTAGTAAGAACTAGTTGAATTGATAAAACTAGTTGAACATGTCATATTTGTTGTTATTTTTTAGTTTAAGCAATTATTCGGGATGTATTGGTGATAAACTATACGGTTTCAGGAGACCACCATCGTCCCCGTCACCGACCACCTCCGACATCCCCGCCGTCGTCCCAGTCACCGACCCCCTTCGACATCGAGGTGAGACCAGCCAAATATCCTTGTATATCTTGTGTTGCTCAAATAGGATATGTGGTTGCCCAAGTGGCCGTTCATGTTCAATTTACACCTCCGAGTGGCCTATGTTTTGCCGGAGTGTTCATTAATTTCCGTTCCGGCAAATTTTAGGCGCTCGATATGTTCTTTTTTTAGCCAAGGTCATGCCGGATTTTTTCGTGAATTCTAGCATGACTTGTGCTAGAATATGTACAAGTTTAATCTTTTAATTATGAACGTAGGAAATGTCATACTCAGACGACGACTGTCTCCCGGGGGAGTGCAGCTGGTGCCACGACGATCGAGGTATGTGCGACAGGTTCGTTGAGCTGGACGAAGATCGGCGCTTCAGCATTAAGCTCGAGGAGACCTTCGATGTTGAAACGGTACGCAACAGCGACAAGTGTTTTTTTGTAATTAAGCATGACTTCAACTATTTCAACGTCTAATTTTCATATTTTACAATTCGACTAGCTTATCCCATGCCATGCAAGACGCTATGTCTTGGAGAGGATGGGTTTTGAAGACCATGAAAATTTTGAAACAAAGAAAATACACCTAAGGACCCATCATGATATGGATTTTGAAGTAAATCTGTGCAATGCTCAGAGCGTAACCCATTTTGGTTGCCAAAATTGGGAAGCACTTTGCAAAATGTATGGTTTTTATGAGGGTATGATTGTCACCATGGATCTTGGTGATCCTGACATCGAGCAAGACAATATGGACATTTGGGCCCTTGTTGATACACTTCCGATTGTACCGCTATGTGAGTTTCTCAAACATAGTTATTAACTAATTTATATTGTTTATTTCAAAATAGTTGACAGCTTATTTCCATTGACAGCTTATTTTGATTCTTCAAAGACTGTGCGGAAGATGGTAGATAAAACCCACTACACCGATGGCACCGAATTAACGTATAAGGAGAAAAATCATCTGATCGCATTTTGTACTCTTCTTGAGAATTACAATAACTATTATCGAACTCCTCCAAATTATGGTGAATACGTGCCACTAGTGCATGTGTTGAACCACGGTAACTTCTCTGGAGATACCCTGGTAAGAATTTTTACTATTATGACATCCGTGCATATTTTGCATACTTCTAAAACTAGTACATCATTGCTAACTACGAAGTTATTATTATGCTTTTTAACAGAAACTCCCGATGGATTGTGTGCCTCATCTGATGTCTCTGAATGGTCGCCTCTCAGTTCTGAACATACTACCAGGTAAATCTATGGAGCTCACATGTGCATATCGGATTTCTAAAACCGGTGAACACATGTTCATCAAAGAATGGAAGAAATGTATGGACATTCACAAGGAGGTTCTTGGAAGTAACATTCAGCGAAAGGCAAGAATTGGAGACAGGCTAATCTCCATTCTCCATAATGGAGAGTCAGGGGCTATCTTGTTTTTTGCTATTTTACCTTAGAAAATGTAGTAGGTCTTAATCGAATGTAATAGGTCCTATGAGGTAGTTGTGATTACGACTAGTGACCAATTTGCTATGTGATGTCATTGATGAAAACGATGAGCTTGAGGAGGTGTTATATGACAATGATGTATTATGATGATAAGTTGTTAATGATATGATGATGATGATGATATTATTATATCATTGGGTGAAAGAACCGCGGATTAGTTTCAAGTGGATGGACATCCACTTGAAACCACTAGTAGAAAACCACCCATTAGTCCCGGTTCGTAAGGGCCTTTAGTCCCGGTTCATGAACCGGGACTAATGGGTCGTTACTAATACCTCCACCCATTAGTCCCGGTTCAAACCAGAACCGGGACCAATGTGCCTCCATGTGGCTCTGTGCGCCCACCCCAGTCAGGGGGCCTTTGGTCCCGGTTGGTGGCACCAACCGGGACCAAAATGCATCCACGCGTCAGCATTCCAGTTGCTGGGGTTTTTGTGTTTTGTTTTTGAAAGGAGGGGAGGTTGGGGGTTTTGGGGGGTTAATTTAATTAGGTGTTTCATATATTGTGTTAGCTAGCTAATTAATAGAGAGAAGTGTCCTCTCTTATGTCCGTGCTTGGACGCTACGTACTATATATACATATGTGATCGAGAGAACCATTTAGTACAGAAGTTCGTCATGCATACCGAGAGAAGTGATCGATCGACCTCTCCTTCTCCGAGAGGTTGGTCGAACAACAAGTTTTCGTATCATGTATCTGACGCTACTGGCTACATACATGTACAATATGTATAAGATCTCTTAATTACAAACCCCTAGCATTTGAAATCAATTTCCACATGGTATTCTCCGGTTTTACTGATGACGTGGTCAAGAAAGAATCCTTCCAATTCCTCTTGAATTACTTTCATGCGATCTAGTTCTAGGAGTTCATTCCGCATCTGCCACGTCTAATTTGAAGAAGGGGGTTAATTAATACATATATATGAATGAAACTCAACAAAAATGATGGTGTAATAAAATGAAATTGTGAATATTATTGCTTACGCACTTCATATTGTCTTTGAGAGTAGCCCCGCTTGTTTTTCAAAGTCGCGGTGTGGATGAACTCGCACATGTAGTATCCACGGAAATCATTCCCTTCCTCCTGCCACAAGCACTTTACGAGAAATAGAGGTCAATCAAACTGATAATGAAGCATTATAAATGGCATTGATGAAAGTATAGCTATATATAGAATCAACGGGAGATGCGCGCAACTAGCTAGCCAGTAGTACTTACTTTCGGGTATGTATATCGCAGATCCTTCGGCAGTCCCGGAGCTTCTGCGGTGAACTGTTTCCAAACCCTGCAAGACAAAGAAAATAATTATTATTACTTGAGATATCAGGAAATGAACAAAAAGTTACCGATATGGTGCGATAATGATCGATTGAACTTACTTGCTGAGCATTTCAGTCATGTCCGCATAGGTTTTGGGATCTTTCCGTCTCGAGTCTAAGACGATTACTAGTCCACGCTCAAGCTTGATCTCCAGAAGAATATAGTGGTACCTGCGCACGCATGCATAACTCATCAATTACATTACTATAACCTCGCTTGAGTAATAAGGGAAACCGAATATGCACACGACAGTAACACTCACGGGGCGTTGTAAGGAAAGAGTATGGTATCTTTGTTTTGATTTTTTATCAACGATCGTAGCAAGTTGTCCTCGGCCTCTTTGACGTTATTTTCAACCAGAAATACATCTATGATATTTGTGTTAATGAACCCAATATCATAAATTTCTTGTTTTTTGCACTCGACGATCTTCAATCTGCATAATATATTGAGGATAATTAATTATAAATACATGCATGCAATGAAAGAGCCGAGCTATATATAGAGACTTAATGACAGAAATAGTACTTACAGGCAGTAGCAAAAGACCATTAATTTATCGAGGGCCTTTTGATTGAAGAACTCGAAGAACTCCTCAAATGGAACAGTCAACAGATCATTTGCAACGAGATCGTGCTCCTCTTTAATATGCAGATACAAAGCATTCTTACCCTCAGACTCTCTGCAGGTTTCCATGTACCAATTATTGAATCTTCGCATCATTGTTGTCAGAGATTTTTCATCTTTGACGAGAGGCTTCCCGTACTCGTATCTGTGTCTGTCCACCTCCAAGAAATCAGGAAGTGCATCGTCAGGCAGGTAATCGTCAAGATTGCCATAACCGGCCACCATCCCCGGAGCATTAGACACATTGAGCGGGGGGCACGATTGTTGTGCTTGTTCGCCGAGCTGGGCAATTTTTTCCCCTTTGCTCGTTCTTTTGACCTTTTAGCACTGACAGCAGTTCCCGACCGCTGGCCTTGGAGATATGTCTGTTCAGTAATGCGCTCATAGTTGGTTCTCGGCGGAGACTTTGGTGGTTTCCTCAGGGCATCGATACTGCGCTTTGCTTTCACCGGATCTACCTTCTCCTCCGGAGGTGGATGTCTCTTTGCTTTCACCCCTTCAAAGAACTCCTTCACGTGGGCCTACACAATCGTATCGTTTTCCTCCTTGGACCTCTCGTACAGTAACTTCTCTAGAGGATTGAGAGATGATGGACCGTATTTGTATTGCATCCCGCCTCTGGTTGTGCTGCTAGACGCCGGAGCAGACGGAGCGGCTGCGGCGTCTGTCTTCTTTCGTGCTTGCTTACGAGGCGGAGGATAAGGAGTACGACGCGCCAGAGCAGCCGGGGCGGCGGCGGGTCTCTTCCTCCCTTGCTGGCGAGGCTGAGAAGGAGGATGCTGCTGGCTGCTCGGGAGCGCCGGCGTAGGCGGAGAAGGAGGTGGAGTGCCGCCATACGCCGGAGAAGAAGGCGGAGTGCCGCCACGCGTGCCCTGATCGTCACTCGTCGGAGGAGGAGGCGGTGGAGGAGGCGGAGTGCCCTGACTCGCCGGAGCAGGAGGAGGAGGCGGAGGCGTCCAGTTCAGAAGGTTGATGAGCTCCTTCTTCCATAGGCATGGAGTCTTCAGAGCAGAACCCAGCCTAGTCTCCCCTTCACCGGTAGGGTGGTCAAGCACGAGGTCCTCAAATCCCTCCGTTATTTCATCCACCATCACCTTAGCATATCCTTTTGGAATCAGCTGGCAGTGATAAGTTGTGCTGGGTCCACTAGGATAAACTTGGCCAAAAGCCGCCTTGACCTTCAAATTCATCCATTGCGCCATCATGTGGCAATTTTGAGACTCCGTGATACCATCCACGGGATAGCTGGCAGGAGCCATCAAGACATGCTCCGGCTGAAGCAGCTCGGTGGAAGCCACGCTGCTTCTCCGCTGAGATGGCGGGGTAGCTTCGGGGGAAGCTTCGGCATGTTGTTTGTTGCGATCTGCTGCTTCTCGTTCCTCTTCTCGATCCTCTAGCCCCATTACCCTTCCAAGCAGCGCCTGCATTTGGTCCTGCTCCAGTTTCTTCCTCCTCTCGTGGGTTTTGTAACCCCTGCATCCGGAAAACCAACCTTCCACGGAATGGAGCCTGGCGTGCCTCGTGTCCGTCCAGGGTGCTCGGGATTCCCAAGGGCCATTGTGAGCTCGTCTTTCTCCCTGTTTGGAAGGAACGTCCCTCGCTGCACTACATCGATATAGTGTCGAAGGTTCTTGACTGGTGTTTGCAGTTGCTCGTCCGTCCACTGACACTTCCCTGTTACAGGGTCCAAGGTTCCGCCAGCCCCGAAGAACCAAGTCCGGCAACGGTCTGGCCAGCGCATTGTCTCTGGTTCCATCCCTTTTTCAAGCAGATCATGCTCAGCCTTGGACCACTTAGGCCGGGCTTTGAGGTAGCCACCTGACCCCGTGCGATGGTGAAGCTTCTTCTTCGCAGCATTTTTCTTGTTTGTCTCCGACATCTTCTTACTCTTTTCCGATGTCTTGTGGGCCACAAATGCGGGCCAGTGATCTTTGATCTTCTCATATTTGCCGATGAATTCTGGTGTCTTTTTTCCTTGACAAACTGGTTCAGCTCTTTCCTCCACCTCCTCATTAGGCCTGCCATCTTCTTAATAGCACAAGACTTGATTAATTGCTCTTTAACTGGCTTCTCCGGATCCTCCTCTGGCAGTAGGGTGAAATTTGCCTTCAGCTCATTCCAAAGATCTTCTTTCTGCATATCATTGACATAAGACACCTCAGGGTCTTCATCCTTAGCAGGCTTATACCATTGCTGGATGCTGATCGGGATCCTGTCCCTAACAAGAACCCCGTCGGGCGCGATTTCTATGATCTCAAACTTTTCATTCGGGCTCAACTTTTTCTTCGGGCCTCGTCTCCTTACCGAAGTTGTGCTCGATCCGGAGGGCTAGAAATTATAAGGAAGAAAGATGACAGTAATTAATATGTGTACATATACCAAAACAATGGATGCATCAATTAACTCGTCAGCACGGGCTTAACTAATATATATATACCTGGCCGGACTCGGTTCGGTGACCGGAGCAGTCAGCACGGTCTCCTTCATCTTGTACCTCCATTGTGTCACCGGAGCCATCATGAACATAGTCCTCCTCTTGTACCGGCATTGGCCACCATCATAAACATAGCCCTCTTCTTCATCTAGCTGACCAACGGTGTCGAGGAGAAATGACGCAACATCATCACTTGATCCATTTGCGATTATGTCCCCCAACATCGCTTCTGTTTCTTCGTCTCGGGAGTGCTCCATAGTTTCTGCAAATATGTACAGCATGTCAATTATTATTCAAACATGGTACAGATGGATATATATATATATATATATATATATATATATATATGTATATATATATATATTAGTGGCAAACGTAGAACTAGCTAGCTAATCACAATAAGGAATCATGTTAGTGGCCTCGACACAACACTTCAAGGGTTTGGGGTGGCCTTGACGATAACGCTCTTTTAACTTGATAAATTTGGGTGGCCTCGAGAGAGTTAATTTGTCGGGTAGGGGCGCGGCAGGAGTGGGTAGGAGACCAACATCGTTTTCTCTCTAGGGTTTGGGTGTCCTCGAGAGTTTTGGTCGAGCGAGAGGGCCGAGGGGGGTGCTGCAGTTGTATAAGTTATCACGGTCGAGAGGGGGTATATATATATATATCGACCGCCCCTCATGTCGAAGTTATCTAGAGGGGGTTATATCGACAACGACGCGACATACATATACATGGGAAAATAATGTTATCGGGGAGGGGGTATCGGTACCACCCCCTCGTGTTGAAGTTTCTTCTTTCTCCTCTATTCCTTTCTTTCTTCTTCTCCTCTTCTTTTTCTTCTTCTCCCTCGAGAAAGGAAAATAATAAAGGAAAAGGAAGAAAAGAGGAAGAAGGAAGAAGGAAGAAGAAGAAGAAGAAAAAGAAGAAAAAAAAGAGGAGAAGAAGAAAGGAATAGAGGAGAAGAAGAAAAAATAGAATTTTTCTTCTTCTATTTTTT
>NC_041391.1:173087791-173088482 GCF_002162155.2 Triticum dicoccoides
GGAAGAAGAAGAAGAAAAAAAAGAAGAAAAAGAGGAGAAGAAGAAAGGAATAGAGGAGAAGAAGAAAAAATAGAATTTTTTTCTTCTATTTTTTCTTCTTCTCCTCTATTCCTTTCTTCTTCTCCTCTTCTTTTTTTTCTTTTTTCCTCTTCTTATTTATTTCTCCTCTTCTTCCTCTCCTCCTTTTCTCCTTTCTTCCTCTTCTTATTTTCCTTTTTCCTCTCATTCTTTTTCTTCTTCTTCTTCCTTCTTCCTTCTTCCTCTTTTCTTCCTTTTCCTTATTTTACTTTCTCCTCTACACTAACCTAAAATGCACTAACCTAAAATCGATATCTACTAACAACCTAAATATAAAATTAATACATATACGAAAAAACATATATAAACAAAAAAATGCTATGAACATTATATTCATACATACATATATAGCCACATCCATTCATCATATATATAGCTACCACATACATATATACATTATATATATGAAAAAAAATGCAATGAACAAAAAAATACACTTATGAAAAAAATACTATGAACATGTACACATATATACACATACAAACACATATACACAAAAAATGCAAAAAAAATGCTATGGAGGAAAATGCAGGGCAGGGGCGGCGGGGCGGCGCGCGCGGCGGCCGCGTAGGGCAGGGGCGGCGGCGCGCCGGCCGCGCAGGACAGGGGCGGC
>NC_041391.1:173089279-173240902 GCF_002162155.2 Triticum dicoccoides
CTTTTTTTGTTTTTTTGTTTTCTTTCTTGCTTTATTTATTTTATTTTGTTTCTACTTACAACAAAATACTTATTGTTGTTTTTTTGTTTTGTTTTCTGCATTATTTATTTTCTTTTGTTTTTTGCTTTATTTTTTAATTCTTTTTGCTTTTAGTTTTAGGAAAATTATAAACTTTCCACTTTTTTTGTTTTCTTTCTTGCTTTATTTATTTTATTTTGTTTCTACTTACAACAAAATACTTATTGTTGCTATTTTTAATTATTACGAGGGCCGAACCATAAGACATTAAAGCATTTCAAATGAACTCTGAAAAAGTTGAAAGTTGGCATGGTATCATAAATTGACCCACACATAGCATGTGCATGTACAAAATGGACAATGGTATCATACTCGTCAGTTACAAAGTTGGCATGGTATCATCATAATAGTTGCGGGAAAAAGTCTTCACTTTTTCTTCGCTTGTGTCATTTGCTTATTGCGCCGTAACCTTGGATAATCTTCATCGTTTATCAGGATGCTGGGGTCAGCCTTGACTTTAAAGGGAGGAATTTCATGAAACTTTTCATAATCTTCAGACATGTCTGTCTTGTTCTCCACTCCCACAATGTCCCTTTTTCCTGAAAGAACTATGTGGCACTTTGGCTCATCGTATGATGTATTCGCTTCCTTATCTTTTCTCTTTCTCGGTCTGGTAGACATGTCCTTCACATAGATAACCTGTGCCACATCATTGGCTAGGACGAACGGTTCGTCAGTGTACCCAAGATTTTTCAGATCCACTGTTGTCATTCCGTACTATGGGTCTACCTGTACCCCGCCTCCGACACATTGACCCATTTGCACTTAAACAAAGGGACCTTAAAATCATGTCCGTTGTCAAGTTCCCATATGTCCACTATGTAACCATAATATGTGTCATTTCCCCTCTCGGTTGTTGCATCAAAGCGGACACCGCTGTTTTGGTTGGTGCTCTTTTGATCTTGGTCAATCGTGTAAAATGTATTCCCATTTATCTCGTATCCTTTCCAAATCAATACAGTCAAAGATGGTCCCCTGGATAACAAGTACAGCTCATCACAAACAGTGTTGTCACCTCTGATACGTGCTCCCAACCAACTGCTGAATGTCCTGATGTGTTCACATGTAATCCAGTCGTCGCACTGCTCCGGGTGTTTGGAGTGCAGACTGTTCTTGTGTTCATCGACATACGGGGTCACCAAGGTAGAGTTCTGTAGAACTGTGTAGTGTGCTTGAGACCAAGAATATTCGTCCCTGCATATTATTGAGTCCCTTCCAAGCGTGCCTTTTCCAGTCAGTCTCCCCTCATACCGAGATTTAGGGAGACCTATCTTCTTAAGGCCAGGAATGAAGTCAACACAAAACCCGATGACATCCTCTATTTGATGGCCCATGAAGATGCTTCCTTCTGGCCTAGCACGGTTACGGACATATTTCTTTAGGACTCCCATGAACCTCTCAAAGGGGTACATATTGTGTAGAAATACGGGGCCCAGAATGACAATCTCGTCAACTAGATGAACTAGGACGTGCGTCATGATATTGAAGAAGGATGGTGGGAACACCAGCTCGAAACTGACAAGACATTGCACCACATCACTCCTTAGCCTTGGTATGATTTCTGGATCAATCACCTTCTGAGATATTGCATTGAGGAATGTACATAGCTTCACAATGGCTAATCGAACGTTTTCTGGTAGAAGCCCCCTCAATGCAACCGGAAGCAGTTGCGTCATAATCACGTGGCAGTCATGAGACTTTAGGTTCTGAAACTTTTTCTCTGCCATATTTATTATTCCTTTTATATTCGACGAGAAGCCAGTCGGGACCTTCATACTAAGCAGGCATTCAAAGAAGATTTCCTTCTCTTCTTTGGTAAGAGCATAGCTGGCAGGACCTTCATACTGCTTTGGAGGCATGCCGCCTTTTTCGTGCAAACGTTGCAGGTCCTCCCGTGCCTCAGCTGTATCTTTTGTCTTCCCATACACGACCAAGAAGCCTAGCAGGTTCACGCAAAGGTTCTTCGTCACGTGCATCACGTCGATCGAAGAGCGGACCTCTAGGTCTTTCCAGTAGGGTAGGTCCCAAAATATAGATTTCTTCTTCCACATGGGTGCGTGTCCCCCAGCGTCAATCGGAACAGCTAGTTCGTCGGGACCCTTTCCAAAGATTACGTGTAAATCATTGACCATAGCAAGTACGTGATCACCGGTACGCATGGCAGGCTTCTTCCGGTGATCTGCCTCGCCTTTGAAATGCTTGCCTTTCTTTCGACATTGATGGTTGGTCGGAAGAAATCGATGATGGCCCAGGTACACATTCTTCCTGCAGCTTGCCAGGTATATACTATCGGCGTCAAGTAAACAGTGCGTGCATGCGTGGTATCCCTTGTTTGTCTGTCCTGAAAGGTTACTGAGAGCGGGCCAATCGTTGATGGTCACGAACAGCAACGCCTTTAGGTTAAATTCCTCCTGTTTGTGCTCATCCCACGCACGTACACCGTTTCCATTCCACAGCTCTAAAAGTTCTTCAACTAATGGCCTTAGGTACACATCAATGTCATTGCCGGGTTGCTTAGGGCCTTGGATGAGAACTGGCATCATAATGAACTTCCACTTCATGCACATCCAAGGAGGAAGGTTATACATACATAGAGTCACGGGCCAGGTGCTGTGATTGCTGCTCTGCTCCCTGAAAGAATTAATGCCATCCACGCTTAAAGCAAACCATACGTTCCTTGGCTCACTTGCAAACTCATCCCAGTACTTTCTCTCGATTTTTCTCCACTACGACCCGTCAGCGGGTGCTCTCAACTTCCCGTCTTTATTACGGTCCTCACTGTGCCATCGCATCAACTTGGCATGCTCTCCATTTCTGAACAGACGTTTCAACCATGGTATTATAGGAGCATACCACATCACCTTCGCAGGAGCCCTCTTCCTGGGGGGCTCGCCGTCAACATCACCAGGGTCATCTCGTCTGATCTTATACCGTAATGCACCGCATACCGGGCATGCGTTCAGATCCTTGTACGCACTGCGATAGAGGATGCAGTCATTAGGGCATGCATGTATCTTCTGCACCTCCAATCCTAGAGGGCATACAACCTTCTTTGCTGCGTATGTACTGTCGGCAATTCGTTATCCTTTGGAAGCTTCTTCTTCAATATTTTAAGTAGCTTCTCAAATCCTTTGTTAGGCACAGCATTCTCTGCCTTCCACTGCAGCAATTCCAGTATGGTACCCAGCTTTGTGTTGCCATCTTCGCAATTGGGGTATAACCCTTTCTTGTGGTCCTCTAGCATGCGATCGAACTTCAGCTTCTCCTTTTGACTTCCGCATTGCGTCCTTGCATCGACAATGACCCGGCGGAGATCATCATCATCGGGCACATCGTCTGGTTCCTCTTGATCTTCAGCAGCTTTGCTCGTTGCAGCATCATTGTGCACATCGTCTGGTTCCTCTTGATCTTCAGGAGCATCACCGTATTCAGGGGGCACATAGTTGTCATCGTACTCTTCTTCTTCGCCATCTTCCATCATAACCCCTATTTCTCCGTGCCTCGTCCAAACATTATAGTGTGGCATGAAACCCTTGTAAAGCAGGTGGGTGTGGAGGATTTTCCGGTCAGAGTAAGACTTCGTATTCCCAGATACAGGGCATGGACAACACATAAAACCATTCTGCTCGTTTGCCTCAGCCACTTCGAGAAAATCATGCACGCCCTTAATGTACTCGGAGGTGTGTCTTGAACCGTACATCCATTGCCGGTTCATCTGCGTGCATTATATAATTAAGTGACCAAATTAATAGAAGTTCATCATCACATTAAAACCAAAGTACATAAATAGTTCTCATCTAACAACATAAAGCTCTGCAAAGCATCTAAATTAATTAAACCATACACTGAAACTATGTAAAACATTTCAATGCGAAAACAAATGCGATCATAATCGCAACCAATGTAACAACTGATCCAACTGCATAATGATACCAAGCCTCGGTATGAATGGCATATTTTCTAATCTTTCTAATCTTCAAGCGCATTGCATCCATCTTGATCTTGTGATCATCGACGACATCCGCAACATGCAACTCCAATATCATCTTCTCCTCCTCAATTTTTCTAATTTTTTCCTTCAACAAATTGTTTTCTTCTTCAACTAAATTTAACCTCTCGACAATAGGGTCGGTTGGAATTTCCGGTTCAACAACCTCCTAGATAAATAAAATCTATGTCACGTTGGTCGGCATAATTGTCATAAACAATAAATGAACCAATAGTTATGAAAAGATAATATATACCACATCTGAATCATAGACAGGACGAGGGCCGACAGGGGCGGATACCAAAACCAAAGCACTATATAAGATGCAATAATAAAAGTAAGAAAATTATACAAGTATCTATATAAACATACAAGTAAGAGTTTTTTTTTCCTTTCAGAAAGAAGATAAGAACAAGAGGCTCACCACGGTGGTGCCGGCGACGAGATCGGCACGGGCGATCGACGGCAGTGAAGACGGGGACGGGACGTGACGGACCACTAAACCTAGACAAATATTGAGAAAAATGGAGCTTGGAGGTGGAGCTTGGAGAGGAGAAAGCTTAAGTAGTGTGGCTCGGGCATTCCATCGAACACCTCGTGTGCATAGGAGGTGAGCTAGAGCACCACAAAGCTCTCTCCTCGCCTGCCACGAAAAACAGAGCAGTGAGAGTGCTCTGCTCGCGGGGTATATATAGGCAAGTAATTGGTCCCAGTTCGTGGCATGAACCGGGACTAAAGGGAAGCCTTTGGTCCCGGTTCATTCCCCCAACCGGGACCAATGGTGGTGGGCCAGGAGCAAGGCACATTGGTCCCGGTTCGTCCCACCAACCGGGACCAAAAGGTCCAGACGAATCGGGACCAATGGCCCACGTGGCCCGGCCGGCCCCCGGGGCTCAAGAACTGGGTCCAATGCCCCCATTGGTCCCGGTTCTGGATTGAACCAGGACTAATGGGCTGGACCGGCCTGGACCATTGCCCCCTTTTCTACTAGTGAACTAGTCCACGGTTCTTTCACCCCGTGATGTAATAACTCATTATGATGTAAAAACAATCTCTTAATTCCTGTTGTATGAAAACTTGTGTAAAGGTGTATGAATATAACATGAAATAAAAAATAAATAAAATACTAAATAATAGTAGTAGCGCGGGAAAGGAGAAGCGCTAGTACTAATTACCAGTAGCGCTGTTCTGAAGAAGCGCTACTACTAAGTCAATTTAGCAGTAGCGTGGATCTAGGCATGCTATTGCTAAGCTTTAGCTGTAGCGCCTTATCAGTAGCGCTCCTTCCCGCGCTACTGATAGGCCTAAAACCCGCGCTGCTGCTAGGCTTGTCCCTAGTAGTGCGTGGACCTACGAAGTTTAGTAGTAACTTGATCCGAAGTACCTTGATCATCATCATTAGTTTCCTCTCTAGTCAGTGCAGGCACCACAGGAACATCTTCCTAAGCTGCGCTACTTTCAAGAGGTAGTACTTCATCAAGTTCCACTTTCCTCCCACTTACTTCTTTCGAGAGAAACTCTTTCTCCAGAAAGAACCCGTTCTTGGCAACAAAGATCTTGCCTTCGGATCTGAGGTAGAAGGTATACCCAATGGTTTCCTTAGGGTATCCTATGAAGACGCATTTTTCCGACTTGGGTTCAAGCTTTTCAGGTTGAAGTTTCTTGACATAAGCATCGCATCCCCAAACTTTTAGAAATTACATCTTAGGTTTCTTCCCAAACCATAATTCATACGGTGTTGTCTCAACGGATTTAGATGGTGCCCTATTTAAAGTGAATGTAGCTGTCTCTAAAGCGTATCCCCAAAATGATAGCGGTAAATCGGTGAGTGACATCATAGATCGCACCATATCCAATAGAGTGCGATTACGACGTTCAGACACACCGTTACGCTGAGGTGTTCCAGGCGGCGTGAGTTGTGAAACGATTCCACATTTCCTTAAGTGCGTACCAAATTCATGACTTAAATATTCTCCTCCACGATCTGATCGTAAGAACTTTATCTTTCGGTCATGTTGATTCTCCACCTCATTCTGAAATTCCTTGAACTTTTCAAAGGTCTCAGACTTGTGTTTCATCAAGTAGACATACCCATATCTACTCAAGTCATCAGTGAGAGTGAGAACATAACGATAGCCTCCGCGAGCCTCAACGCTCATTGGACCGCACACATCAGTATGTATGATTTCCAATAAGTTGGTTGCTCGCTCCATTGTGCCGGAGAACGGAGTCTTGGTCATTTTGCCCATGAGGCATGATTTGCATATGTCAAATGATTCATAATCTAGAGACTCTAAAAGTCCATCAGCATGGAGCTTCTTCATGCGCTTGACACCAATGTGACCAAGGCGGCAGTGCCACAAGTATGTGGGACTATCGTTATCAACCTTACATCTTTTGGTATTCACACTATGAATATGTGTAACATCACGTTCGAGATTCATTATGAATAAACCATTGACCAGTAGGGCATGACCATAAAACATATCTATCATATAATTAGAACAACCATTATTCTCGGATTTAAATGAGTAGCCATCTCATATTAAACGAGATCCAAATACAATGTTCATGCTCAAAGCTGGCACTAAATAACAATTATTTAGGTTTAAAACTAATCCTATAGGTAAATGTAGAGGTAGCGTGCCGACGGTGATCACATCGACCTTGGAACCATTCCCGACGCGCATCGTCACCTCGTCCTACGCCAGTCACCGCTTATTCCGCAGCTCCTGCTTTGAGTTACAAATATGAGCAACCGCACCGGTATCAAATACCCAGGAGCTACTACGAGTACTGGTAAGGTACACATCAATTACATGTATATCACATATACCTTTAGTGTTGCCGGCCTTCGTGTCCGCTAAGTATTTGGGGCAGTTCCGCTTCCAGTGTCCCTTTCCCTTGCAATAAAAGCACTCAGTCTCAGGCTTGGGTCCATTCTTTGGCTTCTTCCTGGCAGCTGGCTTACCGGGCGCGGCAACTCCCTTGCCGTCCATCTTGAAGTTCTTCTTACCCTTGCCTTTCTTGAAACTAGTGGTTTTATTGACCATCAACACTTGATGTTCCTTTTTGATTTCCACCTCTGCTGATTTCAGCATTGAAAATACTTCAGGAATAGTTTTCACCATCCCCTACATATTGTAGTTCATCACAAAACTCTTGTAGCTAGATGGGAGCGACTGAAGGATTCTGTCAATGACCGCCTCGTCCGGCAGGTTAATCTCCAGCTGGGACAAGCGGTTGTGCAACCCAGACATTTTGAGTATGTGCTCACTGACAGAACTATTTTCCTCCATCTTACAACTATAGAACTTGTCGGAGACTTCATATCTCTCGACCCAGGCACGAGCTTGGAAAACCATTTTCAGCTCTTCGAACATCTCATATGCTCCTTGTTGCTCAAAATGCTTTTGGAGCCCCGGTTCTAAGCTGTAAAGCATGCCGCACTGAACGAGGGAGTAATCATCAGCACGAGACTGACAAGCGTTCATAACGTCTTGGTTCTCTGCGATGGGTGCTTCACCTAGCGGTCCTTCTAGGACATATGCTTTCTTGGCAGCTATGAGGATGATCCTCAGGTTCCGGACACAGTCTGAATAGTTGCTGCCATCATCTTTCAGCTTGGTTTTCTCTAGGAATGCGTTAAAGTTGAGGTTGACATGAGCATTGGCCATTTGATCTACAAGACATTTTGCAAAGGTTTTTAGACCAAGTTCATGATAATTAAGTTCATCTAATCAAATTATTTAATGAACTCCCACTCAGATTAGACATCCCTCTAGTCATCTAAGTGATACATGATCCAACTCAACTAGACCGTGTCCGATCATCACGTGAGACAGACTAGTCATCATCGGTGAATATCTCCATGTTGATTGTATCTTCCATACGACTCATGTTCGACCTTTCGGTCTCCTGTGTTCCGTGGCCATGTCTGTACATGCTAGGCTCGTCAAGTCAACCTAAGTGTTTTGCATGTGTAAATCTGTCTTACACCCGTTGTATGTGAACGTTAGAATCTATCACACCCGATCATCACGTGGTGCTTCGAAACAACAAACTTTCGCAAAGGCGCACAGTTAGGGGGGACACTTTCTTGAAATTATTATATGAGATCATCTTATTTACTACCGACGTACTAAGCAAATAAGAAGCAAAACATGATAAACATCACATGCAATCAAATAGTGACATGATATGGCCAATATCATATTGCTCCTTTGATCTCCATCTTCGGGGCGCCATGATCATCCTCGTCACCGGCATGACACCATGATCTCCATCATCGTGTCTTCATGAAGTTGTCACACCAATGATTACTTCTACTTTTATGGCTAACATGTTTAGCAAGAAAGTAAAGTAATTTACATGGCGTTATTCAATGACACGCAGGTCATACAAAAAAATAAAGACAACTCCTATGGCTCCTGCTGGTTGTCATACTCATCGACATGCAAGTCATGATTCCTATTACAAGAACATGATCAATCTCATACATCACATATATTTCATTCATCACATCCTTTTGGCCATATCACATCACAAGGCATATGCTGCAAAAACAAGTTAGACGTCCTCTAATTGTTGTTGCAAGTTTTTATGTGGCTTCTATAGGTTTCTAGCAAGAACGCTTCTTACCTACGTAGAACCACAACGTGATATGCCAATTTCTATTTACCATTCATAAGGACCCTTTTCATCGAATCCGCTCCAACTAAAGTGGGAGAGACAGACACCCGCTAGCCACCTTATGCAACTAGTGCATGTCAGTTGGTGGAACCTGTCTCACGTAAGCGTACGTGTAAGGTCGGTCTGGGCCGCTTCATCCCACGATTCCACCAAAGCAAGATAAGACTAGTAGTGGCAAGAAAATTGACAACATCTACACCCACAACAAGTTTGTGTTCTACTCGTGCATAGAAACTATGCATAGACCTAGCTCATGATGCCACTGTTGGGGAACGATGCAGAAAATAATAAAAATTCTACCCTTCACCAAGATACATCTATGGAGTCATCTAGCAATGAGAGAGAGGAGTGCATCTACATACCCTTGTAGATCACGCGCGGAAGCGTTCAAGAGAACGGGGTTGAGGGAGTCGTACTCGTCGTGATCCAAATCACCGGAGATCCTAGTGCCGAACGGACGACACCTCCGCGTTCAACACATGTACGGTTGGGGAAGACGTCTCCTCCTTCTTGATCCAGCAAGGGGGAGGGAGAGGTTGATGGAGATCCAGCAGCACAACGGCGTGGTGGTAGAAGTAGCGGCGATCTCGGCAGGGCTTCGCCAAGCTCTACGAGAGGGGGAGGTGTTGCAGAGGGAGAGGGAGGCGCCAGGAGCAGGGGTGTGGCTGCCCTCCCTCCCCCCCCTCTTTATATAGGGGCCCTGGGGGGTGGCCGGCCCCTAGAGATTGGATATCAAGGGGGGAGGCGGCCAAGGGGGGTGGCTTGCCCCCCAAGCCAAGTGGGGCGACACCCAGCCCTAGGGTTTCCAACCCTAGGCGCAGGGGGAGGCCCAAGGGGGGCGCGCCAGCCCACCAGGGGCTGGTTCCCCTCCCACTTCAGCCCATGGGGCCCTCCGGGATAGGTGGCCCCACCCGGTGGACCCCCGGGACCCTTCCGGTGGTCCCTGTACAATACCGGTGACCCTCGAAACTTTCCCGATGGCCAAAACTGGACTTCCTATATATTATTCTTCACCTTCGGACCATTCCGGAACTCCCCGTGACGTCTGGGATCTCATCCGGGACTCCGAACAACTTTCGGGTTACCGCATACTAGTATCTCTACAACCCTAGCATCACCGAACCTTAAGTGTGTAGACCCTACGGGTTCGGGAGACATGCAGACATGACCGAGACGACTCTCCGGCCAATAACCAACAGTGGGATCTGGATACCCATGTTGGCTCCCACATGTTCCACGATGATCTCATCGAATGAACCACGATGTCGAGGATTCAAGTAATCCCGTATACAATTCCCTTTGTCAATCGGTACGTTACTTGCCCGAGACTCGATCGTCGGTATCTCAATACCTCGTTCAATCTCGTTACCGGCAAGTCACTTTACTCGTACCGTAATGCATGATCCCGTGACCAACCACTTAGTCACTTTGAGCTCATTATGATGATGCATTACCGAGTGGGCCCAGAGATACCTCTCCGTCATACGAAGTGACAAATCCCAGTCTCGATCCGTGTCAACCCAACAGACACTTTCGGATATACCTGTAGTATACCTTTATAGTCACCCAGTTACGTTGTGACGTTTCATACACCCAAAGCACTCCTACGGCATCCGGGAGTTACACGATCTCATGGTCTAAGGAAATGATACTTGACATTGGAAAAAGCTCTAGCAAATGAACTACACAATCTTGTGCTATGCTTAGGATTGGGTCTCGTCCATCACATCATTCTCCCAATGATGTGATCCCCTTATCAATGACATCCAATGTCCATGGTCAGGAAACCGTGACCATCTATTGATAAACGAGCTAGTCAACTAGAGGTTCACTAGGGACATGTTGTGGTCTATGTATTCACACATGTATTACGATTTCCGGATAACACAGTTATAGCATGAATAAAAGACAATTATCATGAACAAGGAAATACAATAATAACCATTTTATTATTGCCTCTAGGGCATATTTCCAACAAATGAGACCACGGCAACCAACCTTGGAGGTTTTGTGACCGTGCTAACAAACCTCACCCGCGTGTGCCTTTGCATTAGAAGAGCCCCTAGAATATGTTGTGTACCAAGGACCCGAGCAGTGAGAGCCGTCAATTCTGGGCCACCGTACACGTCTATGGTAGGGGTCTATCTCCAGAACGCCCCTACAAGTTCACCGGAAGGACAACTTCCTTTGAGCCACAAGCCATCCAACTAGCTGCTCGAGAGGCTATAGTTCAACTCCGGCACTTGTCGCCCAGAGTTAGTTGTCGCTTGTTCTACTACTACCCCAGCTGTGATGGGTATGGTAGACCACCCCAGGTTGCCAACAGAGATCACGAGACGGATCATGCATTGTTGCATCTGGTGCGCTATGTAAGTGCACTGGAGGAACTGTTCAATCAAATCACCCTTGATCTGATCGCAGCTCGTGGAGAGCTGGTTCGCCGAGCCCCGGCGAGAGGAGAACATGAGCCCGACGCCGACAACCCAGTCATGTTGTTCGGACAACCTATCGAGTCCCTGAGGTCAGCCCCAGCCATCGACCAAAATGCGTTGGTGTCCCCAGAAGTGCTTCATCGCCTTTTTGGAACACGCTCCAACGGGATTGTGGCCAACAATTCCCGGAATGGTCATCATCGCTATCCCGACCCTACAACCCCTCAACCCCCTCCATCTAATCCCGACAGTGAAACCCGTGGAGAAGCCTCGACGTCCACAAGGCACGCCCGCTTAGATATGAACGAGGTAGACTAAGTTACTCGAGTAGTACCGAGTCTTAGTATGTCCATGCCCTGTACCTGTGTGATCCTGTATCGCCATAATTAAATTGCTGGTTGCTTGTGCGGCCCTATTTTAAATAGTGGCCATGCATAAGTATGTACGATTGCATTTTTAATTTCGGGCATAGCTACCAAAAACCAACCCCCACGACATGTCAATCCGCTTCCCCCGATAGAAGAGGAGTGTGCCCCAGTACTAGAGACGTTTTCTCAAGACCCGGTCCATTGACCGCTTTTCACTATAGGCATCACTACTATATTTATTGTCCCAGCATTTAATTACGTGTTGCAGCTCATGTGTTGTACCCTAAGTTTGTGCTATGAGTAAACTGTTTGGTTTCAGCTAATAGGAGTAATATTTTCAAAACAACCCTTAGCAAATCTCGAGGACGAGATTTTTCTTGAGGGGGTAGCGTTGTATCAAGTTGTATTTTGCTTGGATTTTTTGTATCAAGAATGGTCTTGTACTACATATTTTGTATTTTGCTTGGATTTTTTGTATCAAGTTGGTGCCTCATCAGCTAACAGTAATCCTGGGGCTGGTGAGCACAAGGACCATTTTCTGGGAAATTAATATCCTGAAAATCCGGTCCTGACATTTAGTATGCAATGTTGATGTCAGGACCCCGACTCAATGCCACATCGATCTAGCATGTAACACCTCATATCACTTTGCGGCCTCACGCATGGTATTCCCACGGGTGTCGCCTTACCTTAGCCCGGGACCGTTTGCGCCTTTTGGCACACGTATATGACAGTGTCGCTAGCATCCATATGATAAGGAGCCCGGGCTGACATGGCTAGTCGTAAACCCAAAGTGGCACAGACTTACAGGGACAGGCATTCATGACCCAGCATCGAACGTGTCGGTCATCAGCGAGTGAATCCAGGCTGTAGCACTGGGCTAGCAGGACTCCGGTGAACCGGGCTGTAGCGGGCTAACAGGACTCTGGTATTCATCGCGTGACATTTCCCCGAAGGGACAGACACAGGAACGAAGAAGGACACATGCCGGCCAGCCTAAGTGTTCCGGAGCAGTAGCAAGCTACCATGGCTCAGTGAAACACTAGGAGACATTTCCCGGTAAGAGAGGCTACTAAAGATAAACAACTAGATGGTCAGATCCCACACATACCAAGCATTTCAATAACATACACACAATATGCTCGATATGTGCAAATACAACATGGCATCACAACATGACTCTATGACTCAAGTAATTTATTCAATAGGCTCCGAGGAGCGCGATATTACAAACATGGGTCTCATGACCCAACAATCAGAGCATACAAATCAAAGCACACGCGGAAGCTATCATGTCTGAGTACAGACATCTATAAATGAAAAAGGCTGAGAAGCCTGACTATCTATCAGATCCTGCCGAGGGCACAAGATCGTAGCTGAGGTATCAAGCTAAACATCGAAGTCCACGCGAAACCACTAGTGAGACCGAAGTCTCTCTGCAAAACATAAAATGGGCAAACGTGAGTACAAATGTACCCAGCAAGACTTACATCAGAGCTAACTACATATGCATCATTATCAACAAAGGGATGCTGGGGTTTAACTGCAGCAAGCCAGCTTTGACTCGGTGGCTATCCTGAACTACGACTGCAAGTAACTCTTTGAGGTGGCGCACACGAGTCCACATATTAACCAACCAATACACCACTATGGAACCGCTCCCGTCTCCCTACGAGAACGCCATCCATAGCACTCACGCTTATCTTGCGTATTTTAGAGTATCCACTTTCACTTGTCTATGAACTGATATAAGCAACCCAGAAGTCCTTTTCCGCGGACACGGCTATTCGAATAGATCATATTAACCCTGCAGGGGTGTACTTCTTCACACACGCTCTCACCACTTACCGCCGTTTACACGACATGTACTCGGCAACCTTCAAGCGGAAGCCCAACGTGGGTGTCGGCCACGGCCTGCCTAAACACTCAAGTCTCTAGTCCAGGTTTATCGCCTATTCGGGTTCCATCCATGAGGAGATCCGGCCGGAGTTTCGCTCACAGCCCCAAACGATGTGAACAGGGTTCCGTGACACCAAACGGGCGCCCGGTCTACCCGGCCACGTGCCTACCGCATCACAGCCCACCCCTACGGTCAGCGCTGCGCACGGCCTCCAGCATACTACAAACACCAGAAACTACTTGCAACTCCTGGACAGAGGACAAGGATGATCAAGAAGCCGAGAGGGTCCATTGGTTTCGGGCCCAATGCGTGGTAGTAGCTGAATCATGGATCACAAACACAGAACTCAGTTCCTGAGGACGGCTGCAATGAGACAACCCACCATGTACTCCTACATGGCCTCTCACCGCTACCTTTACCAAATCGTGTTCACACACTTAGCTCACACACAGTAGGACATGTTCACACACCTCTGATTCATCCCCGATGAATCAGTCCTGACTCAACTCTAAGCAGTAGCAGGCATGACAAACAAGCATGAATGAGTAGGCACAACAGGGCTCAAACAACTCCTACTCATGCTAAAGGGTTTCATCTATTTACTGTGGCAATGACAGGTCATGCAAAGGATAAAGGGGTTCAGCTACCGCAACAAGTAACAGATGAATCGTTGTTGTCCTAATGCAGTAAAAGTGAGCAGGAGCGAGAGAGTGGGATTGTATCGGAATGAACAAGGGGGTTTTGCTTGCCTGGCACTTCTGAAGATAACATAGCTCTTCATCGATGTCAACGATCACATCATCGATATCACGTCTATCGAGAGGGGACAATACCGGCAACACAAAAGGGAACACAATCAATGCAATGCACAATATGATGCATGATCATGACATGGCAAAATGAATGTGTTTTGGGCTAATGCAACTAGCAACAGCTTAAATGAAGTTGGTTTGAATACAAGATTCAAATTCGAACTCCATATGTGATTATTCAAATGCCATTTAATTGATTTGTGCTAAACAGCACCTATAAGTTGTTCTAACATGCATCAAAATGGTACAGATGGATTCCTTGAATTTTTCTGATAATTTTCATATATAAATTATTTAATTTGGAGTTACGGTTAATTTTCTATGATTTATTGAAGTTTTAGGCATTTTCTGGAATTTCCTGAATTATAATAAATCCAGAAAATACTTATTGCGTCAGCATGACATCATCATGACGTCAGCAGGTCAACAGAGGCTGGTCCGGGTCAAACCTGACATGTGGGGGCCACACGTCAGTGTCACAGAGCTGCTTAGCTCACTGACAGGTGGGACCAAGTCAACAGCCACGTCAGCTTGGTCAAAGCTGACGTGTGGGCCCATGGTGGTTAGGTTAAACTTAACAGAAAATGATAAAGATTAAATAAGGGCGTGGGGCCCATACGTCAGCGGCTCTGGGGAGGTTAGCTGGCCGTGATTAGTGCTAATCACGCGGCCACGTCGGCTAGTGACGCCGGCGACCATGGCGATGGCGGAACCTCGCCGGAGTAGCTCGGGATGGCACTAAAGGCTGCGGTTGGGCACCCTGAGGGCACCAGGAGGAAGCCCGTGCTCCCGCGCATCTAGGGGGACCCACGAGAGGGCGTGGGGTGGCCGGAGTTGAGCGCGGCATCGACCCCGGCGGCGGCCGAAGCTCGGGGGTTCGCGGGACCGGCGCTGCGGTGTGCAAACAAGACGGTTGTCGCGCTAGTTTTACTCTACGGGACGCAACGAGTGCAACGGACGCATGCGTGGGACCAAAAGGTCACCGGAGCTTCACCGGCGACGAGCCCGTGCGGCGGAGCGTCTCGGCTCCGGTGGAGGGAGCGGCTAGGGGGCGAATTAGGCAACGAGGCATGGGGGAAACGATGCAGCGGCTCACCGCGGTTCTTCTGGTGCTGCTGGCGAGGCAGGGGAGGCACGGGGTCCGGCGAATCGACGGAGGGGATCACCGGCACCCGAGGTCGGAAACGGCGGCGTTGGAGATGCAGTAGAGCTTCTGGCGCCGCGTGACTCGATGGAGAGGACGACGACGTCGTGGCGGAGCTCGGGAGCGCGTCGGAGAGGAGAGGGGGTGGCGGTGGTCGCGGCAACGGCGAACGGCGGCGATGGGCGTGTTCGGTGGCGAGAGAGAGATGTCCAGGGGAGAGGATGAGGGCGAGGGAGAGCGAGAGGGGCCCGGGGGGGGTGCGTGGCGATGTCAGGAGAGTCCAGGGCGAAGCGGCAAGCAGGAGGTGGCCGTCGGTGGCCGTGCGCGTGCTAGCGCGCCGTGGGCACACGCACTCCTGCCCACTGGCAGGAGGTTGAAGACAGTAGGAGTGAGGAGGAGGTGGGCTGGGCCTAGCTGGGCCGGTCCTGTTGGGCCACCAGGTAAGCGCCAGGTAAGATGCTTTGTTTTATATTTCTGTTCTGTTTTATTTTTATTTAATTTATTTTGCCACTGTTTTGAATTTAAAATAATTCAAACAATACCAAAAACTCCTCTGAATATTTTATATTGCTAGATGGACTTTTCCAAAAGCTTATAAAATATATCAGGGGTATTTGAAATTATATTCTAATTATATGAATATAACTCAAATTCAAATAGCTAATGAATTAAATCCAAAGTGCCAAAAATAATTCCTTAAAAATGTTCAATATTTTGGTTGGGACCAGAACCCTTACCAAAAATTATCACACATTTAAGAAGAGCATTTTGGAGCAATGAATGAGATTTCTAGGGTTTTTGCCCCTCTTTTATTTAAGTTTTTGAGCCTTCCAAAATTCCCTCAGTTCAAATTTTCAGAATTTAAACATGATGCACACATGAGCTAGCCTAGAGCACTACCAGCAGCTAGGGATGTGACAACTCACCCCCACTAAACAAGAATCTCGACCCGAGATTCAAGCGTAGGGTAAGACGAAAGGAAAACGCCAACTAACATAATCTTCACGATCCAGGTTGCACTTCAAATGAACATTGATTCAATCACCATTATTGTCTTGAAGTCTTGCTCTGAGAAATCCTGCCAACATGACCTGGAGAGAAGAAGGAGACTCTAGAAGGGTCGATCTCCTCGAAGATCGAACAACTCAGGATTAACTCACGGAATGAGACATAGAACCATCTCTCGGGTTGAGACACGAGATACACATCAAGAGGGGTGGAAAGAAACGGATGACGAAGGTTCACTAGGTAGACAACAATTCCACACCTAAGAAGGTGGTAAACGATTGTCAACGTAGCGAGGAGTTGAGTTGCCATGATACCACGATGAAACATCCTGGAGGGGGGTGATTCGTAGATTATTACCTTAAGTGGCAAAAAGAATTACTTTTGATTCAGAGGTCATTGAAACTCTTCATACCAGCCTAAGGCAATTCACAACGATCGTTTGGAGGGGGTCGGTAGAATGGCATACTCGGACTTGGATGATGTGGATTACCTTGTTGAAGACAACGTAATGGATGAATTTCCTTATCACCGGAGATGGAAGAGACCCATGGTAGAATGGCACATTGATGGTGCAAGCTGGGAACAAAATGCAAATGCTGGGAATGATTCTGGTAACTAGGAAGGAACCCAACAATAGAGAGTGAATTCACTGTTTGAAAGGATCATAGCATTGCCGAGGAAACTGAGAGTAAACCCAGTTAGTGCCGATGATAACACCTAGCGCTTGTGCGTGCTCTCAAGAACTTGAGCATTTCCACAATCATCAAGGTTTTATCAACAACCGCATCAAGGATCCTGGCAACACAACTTGCTACCATGATGAATGACGATGGATGATGCAGATGCAAAGGAAGATAACACTTTCTCAGATTGCACCTTAGAGAAGCCAAGGAAACAAAATCTGGATGATCGACCGAGAGACATTTAGCACTCCGCTTCTAATGTTCTCCTTGACGTGCTAGTGTAACCCATTCATAGATATGGTTTGATAACTAGAACATCAAGTAAAGGTCGGACTTCGGGAGCAATAGAATCCATAAGGAACAGTTACGGAGGTAAATCCTACGAAATCCTTATGGGGAGGTGGCCAACTTCTTCAAACAAGATACTACAATAATAGGTCTTCCGGCTGGGTGTGTTGGCCACGACATCCACTTTACCGGTTATCGAGGGACCAATATTATAGATCTTGGGAAATATTCCAACCATCATATCTGCCTGAGACTCAGATCTGGTTGGTGTCAGAATATTCCAGACTCATCGAGTCTAGGAAGAAAAATGAAAGTTTGCAACACAAATCGACGAGATGACGTTGCGAGATTCTCAGGAAATGAACTACGATAGCAAGCTCCAAAACATGAGCTGGTTCTGCTACAAACATGTGAACACGTTGTTCCAGACAAGCATGCCCACATGGTAGTCTTACAATAAAACACTACCGAGTTCTGGTTGGGAGCCATCATCGAGGATATCGAAGTCTTTACACAAGTCCATGGATTAGATCCCAAGCATAGACTTCTTTTCCTTGAACAAGTCAATCAGTGGCTTGGTGTGCTAGGATATACATATGGAATGAAGATGATCAGTCTAACAGACCACAGAATTCTTCGCACGTGCATGACTGACTTGGGATGATTCCAAAGGAGCAAAAACAAACCTTCTCGAATTCACGACGGCAACTTACATCAAAATGCACGTGAATCAAAGGAAGTCACTCCTTTCATCAACAAGTACTTCATGAGCTAGCATGAAGAAAATGCTTTCAAAAGTTTCCAACACTAACTTAATGTTCAACAACATCATGGAGGAGATAAGGATGTTGTCAATGGACTCAACAACAACTCATCGGAATTTCCATATCACTGGACTTCCACCATCGTGTGAACACGGTGATAGCATTGGTCAGACCCAAAAGATATAATGGTGTATGCTCGAGGGATCAACCACGAGGAAGACAACATTACGAACATCGTTGGTTCTGACTTGATTTGACGATAGCCCACACTCAAATCAAAGGATTGATAAGACGATAGGTCCAGCAACTGATCACAGGGACCAACCGATGAAGATATCATCTTTCTTTAACACACACTACACAAGAATATCCCTTTGGATCGAACTAAGTCAGGCAAGCTTTTATCTTCCAACCCTCCAAGTTGTCGTTTAGCTTAACCAACTAGCTCAGGGATATCTAACACCGATTCTTGGAGAGAAGGTGGTTCACAAGAAACCAACTTGATCACGGGCTCAACATAGCGGTCAGGTGACAACCTGGTAATACTTCCGAGAAGATCTTCGGAAATCACGAACCACCGATATGTTACTAAGCTCGAGAACAATCTTGCTTTTCAGGGCAAGATGATATGATCAAGTGAGCGAGGACTTGACAAAATCCTAACTCATTAATCAAAGAGTGCATCAGGAAATAAGGACTAGGTAGCACGATCAGTCTTAGAAGGATGATTCAAAAACCAACATACTAAGAATGAAATTATTATCCTTTAACTACCAAGCAACGAGGTTGCTGGGAGTATTGATTTCACACATCACAATTCATTTGTCGGTATTCCGGTTGCATCAACACGAGGGCCGAGGAATGACTAATGATGGTGAGAAGTATCACTGTACCAAGAGTTCATAGGATGGTGTGCAATTCCTATAACAATCTCGATATAGAATAAGGTAATACTCCAAGGTAGAACAGAACCAAAAGCTGGATTGGCATTTGATCTGCGGAATACAACTACTTTGACCCAATCCTAGATATGGATGAGGTACTGGAGTTTGTTTCTCCTAGTCATTCCGCGATAGAATGGCTTGACGGACCACAAAAGTAGTAGGCATCGATAAACGAACGCACGCATACTCTTGACTATCAATTGACAGACGAAGGTCAGTAGACAACTAAAGAGGGACAACTCAAAGGAACATATAACTTTCTGAGTTGTGGATGCATAGACTAGTATGTCGAACCAAGTTCAACATAATTCTTCCGGATAACCCATGCAGAAGGGTTGAGCTGGCAGAGTCACAATATAGCATGGAGAACTCATCGACAGCACTCTTGTTGTCATCTTTTGGTTCAGAAGAACTCCTGCCAAGAATGGTTCATGGTAATTGGAAGAAGGATGTACCACGAACCTCGAGGACTATCGCAAAGGTTACTACTATCCTAAAGGGACTAGCAAACACTATCAACATGAAGTAAGTAGAGTGAATCTCGGGTTCAAGAACCCAGGAATAGAATGCCTACTAACTAAATGGCATCACAGGATGCTTTCGATAATAAAGGCCAGAATCTTCACACTGGGAACACAAAACGTTGCTAGATTACTAGGTGACTCCCTAAAACACCTAGGGTCATAATAATTATTCCAACATATATGTCGAGGCAATAAAGTACCTCAACTCACTAATTTGTGTGATTAATCTGACCAATGGGAACATTGAAACGGGAAGAAAGGATTTGCAAATGCATCAGACTACTTAGAAACCTGGGATGACTCGGACAGCATAACGGCTGTAAATGCTCAGAAAAGATTTGAGACATTCACAAAAATGGTGGCATAACCACTCAGAAGCACAATATCAAGGTTTCGAGATCAACAATTAACGTACGGAAGTAGTAGAAACTGAACTCAAGCTTAAATCCAACAATCTTATAAGTCTACGGATTAGTAACACGTGATCCTGATAGAAAGAAGAGATAGCCTAGTTCTTAATCCCCGTAGGAAAGATAAGATGACTCAGATCAGAAGGGCATAAGGTATAAGAAGTAAAAAGAGCCTTACGTTCCATCCCACAATCAATTCCCTTATATAACTAAAGAATTTCTAGACTCAACTTCGACCAGTTTGGCTTGGTAATCCTACAGGCAGTCAAGCTCTGATACCAACGCTGTCAGGACCCCGACTCAATGCCACATCGATCTAGCATGTAACACCTCATATCACTTTGCGGCCTCACGCACGGTATTCCCACGGGTGTCGCCTTACCTTAGCCCGGGACCGTTTGCGCCTTTTGGCACACGTATATGACAGTGTCGCTAGCATCCATATGATAAGGAGCCCGGGCTAACATGGCTAGTCGTAAACCCAAAGTGGCACAGACTTACAGGGACAGGCATTCATGACCCAGCATCGAACGTGTCGGTCATCAGCGAGTGAATCCAGGCTGTAGCACTGGGCTAGCAGGACTCCGGTGAACCGGGCTGTAGCGGGCTAACAGGACTCTGGTATTCATCACGTGACATTTCCCCGAAGGGACAGACACAGGAACGAAGAAGGACACATGCCGGCCAACCTAAGTGTTCCGGAGCAGTAGCAAGCTACCATGGCTCAGTGAAACACTAGGAGACATTTCCCGGTAAGAGAGGCTACTAAAGATAAACAACTAGATGGTCAGATCTCACACATACCAAGCATTTCAATAACATACACACAATATGCTCGATATGTGCAAATACAACATGGCATCACAACATGACTCTACGACTCAAGTAATTTATTGAATAGGCTCCGAGGAGCGCGATATTACAAACATGGGTCTCATGACCCAACAATCAGAGCATACAAATCAAAGCACACGCGGAAGCTATCATGTCTGAGTACAGACATCTATAAATGAAAAAGGCTGAGAAGCCTGACTATCTATCAGATCCTGCCGAGGGCACAAGATCGTAGCTGAGGTATCAAGCTAAACGTCGAAGTCCACGCGAAACCACTAGTGAGACCGAAGTCTCTCTGCAAAACATAAAATGGGCAAACGTGAGTACAAATGTACCCAGCAAGACTTACATCAGAACTTACTACATATGCATCATTATCAACAAAGGGATGCTGGGGTTTAACTGCAGCAAGCCAGCTTTGACTCGATGGCTATCCTGAACTACGACTGCAAGTAACTCTTTGAGGTGGCGCACACGAGTCCACATATTCACCAACCAATACACCACTATGGAACCGCTCCCGTCTCCCTACGAGAACGCCATCCATAGCACTCACGCTTATCTTGCGTATTTTAGAGTATCCACTTTCACTTGTCTATGAACTGATATAAGCAACCCAGAAGTCCTTTTCCGCGGACAATGCTATTCGAATAGATCATATTAACCCTGCAGGGGTGTACTTCTTCACACACGCTCTCACCACTTACCGCCGTTTACACGACATGTACTCGGCAACCTTCAAGCGGAAGCCCAACGTGGGTGTCGGCCACGGCCTGCCTAAACACTCAAGTCTCTAGTCCAGGTTTATCGCCTATTCGGGTTCCATCCATGAGGAGATCCGGCCGGAGTTTCGCTCACAGCCCCAAACGATGTGAACAGGGTTCCGTGACACCAAACGGGCGCCCGGTTTACCCGGCCACGTGCCTACCGCATCACAGCCCACCCCTACGGTCAGCGCTGCGCACGGCCTCCAGCATACTACAAACACCAGAAACTACTTGCAACTCCTGGACAGAGGACAAGGGTGATCAAGAAGCCGAGAGGGTCCATTGGTTTCGGGCCCAATGCGTGGTAGTAGCTGAATCATGGATGACAAACACAGAACTCAGTTCCTGAGGACGGCTGCAATGAGACAACCCACCATGTACTCCTACATGGCCTCTCACCGCTACCTTTACCAAATCGTGTTCACACACTTAGCTCACACACAGTAGGACATGTTCACACACCTCTGATTCATCCCCGATGAATCAGTCCTGACTCAACTCTAAGCAGTAGCAGGCATGACAAACAAGCATGAATGAGTAGGCACAACAGGGCTCAAACAACTCCTACTCATGCTAAAGGGTTTCATCTATTTACTATGGCAATGACAGGTCATGCAAAGGATAAAGGGGTTCAGCTACCGCAGCAAGTAACAGATGAATCGTTGTTGTCCTAATGCAGTAAAAGAGAGAAGGAGCGAGAGAGTGGGATTGTATCGGAATGAACAAGGGGGTTTTGCTTGCCTGGCACTTCTGAAGATAACATAGCTCTTCATCAGTGTCAACGATCACATCATCGATATCACGTCTATCGAGAGGGGACAATACCGGCAACACAGAAGGGAACACAATCAATGCAATGCACAATATGATGCATGATCATGACATGGCAAAATGAATGTGTTTTGGGCTAATGCAACTAGCAACAGCTTAAATGAAGTTGGTTTGAATACAAGATTCAAATTCAAACTCCATATGTGATTATTCAAATGCCATTTAATTGATTTGTGCTAAACAGCACCTATAAGTTGTTCTAACATGCATGAAAATGGTACAGATGGATTCCTTGAATTTTTCTGATAATTTTTCATATATAAATTATTTAATTTGGAGTTACGGTTAATTTTCTATGATTTATTGAAGTTTTAGGCATTTTCTGGAATTTCCTGAATTATAATAAATCCAGAAAATACTTATTGCGTCAGCATGACATCATCATGACGTCAGCAGGTCAACAGAGGCTGGTCCGGGTCAAACCTGACGTGTGGGGGCCACACGTCAGTGTCACAGGGCTGCTTAGCTCACTGACAGGTGGGACCAAGTCAACAGCCACGTCAGCTTGGTCAAAGCTGACGTGTGGGCCCATGGTGGTTAGGTTAAACTTAACAGAAAATGATAAGGATTAAATAAGGGCGTGGGGCCCATACGTCAGCGGCTCTGGGGAGGTTAGCTGGCCGTGATTAGTGCTAATCACGCGGCCACGTCGGCTAGTGATGCCGGCGACCATGGCGACGGCGGAACCTCGCCGGAGTAGCTCGGGATGGCACTACAGGCTGCGGTTGGGCACCCTGAGGGCACCAGGAGGAAGCATGTGCTCCCGCGCATCTAGGGGGACCCACGAGAGGGCGTGGGGTGGCCGGAGTTGAGCGCGGCATCGACCCCGGCGGCGGCCGGAGCTCGGGGGTTCGCGGGACCGGCGCTGCGGTGTGCAAACAAGACGGTTGTCGCGCTAGTTTTACTCTACGGGACGCAACGAGTGCAACGGACGCATGCGTGGGACCAAAAGGTCACCGGAGCTTCACCGGCGACGAGCCCGTGCGGCGGAGCGTCTCGGCTCCGGTGGAGGGAGCGGCTAGGGGGCGAATTAGGCAACGAGGCATGGGGGAAACGATGCAGCGGCTCACCGCGGTTCTTCTGGTGCTGCTGGCGAGGCAGGGGAGGCACGGGGTCCGGCGAATCGACGGAGGGGATCACCGGCACCCGAGGTCGGAAACGACGGCGTTGGAGATGCAGCAGAGCTTCTGGCGCCGCGTGACTCGATGGAGAGGACGACGACGTCGTGGCGGAGCTCAGGAGCGCGTCGGAGAGGAGAGGGGGTGGCGGTGGTCGCGGCAACGGCGAACGGCGGCGATGGGCGTGTTCGGTGGCGAGAGAGAGAGGTCCAGGGGAGAGGATGAGGGCGAGGGAGAGCGAGAGGGGCCCGGGGGGGGGTGCGTGGCGATGCCAGGAGAGTCCAGGGTGAAGCGGCAAGCAGGAGGTGGCCGTCGGTGGCCGTGCGCGTGCTGGCGCGCCGTGGGCACACGCCCTCCTGCCCACTGGCAGGAGGTTGAAGACAGTAGGAGTGAGGAGGAGGTGGGCTGGGCCTAGCTGGGCCGGTCCTGTTGGGCCACCAGGTAAGCGCCAGGTAAGATGCTTTGTTTTATATTTATGTTCTGTTTTATTTTTATTTAATTTATTTTGCCACTGTTTTGAATTTAAAATAATTCAAACAATACCAAAAACTCCTCTGAATATTTTATATTGCTAGATGGACTTTTCCAAAAGCTTATAAAATATATCAGGGGTATTTGAAATTATATTCTAATTATATGAATATAACTCAAATTCAAATAGCTAATGAATTAAATCCAAAGTCCCAAAAATAATTCCTTAAAAATGTTCAATATTTTGGTTGGGACCAGAACCCTTACCAAAAATTATCAAACATTTAAGAAGAGCATTTTGGAGCAATGAATGAGATTTCTAGGGTTTTTGCCCCTCTTTTATTTAAGTTTTTGAGGCTTCCAAAATTCCCTCAGTTCAAATTTTCAGAATTTAAACATGATGCACACATGAGCTAGCCTAGAGCACTACCAGCAGCTAGGGACTTGACAGTTGAATAATAATTTTAGTGATTTGTCACAATAGAAAATGATAAAGTTTTGCATTGGTTTATACTAACCTATCTCACGAGTTCTTGTTGAGTTTGTTGTGGATGAAGCTTTTTGATAGAAAGAGAAACCATGATATGAGAGGAATTAAGGAGACACAAAAGCTCAAGCTTGGGGATGCCCAAGGCACCCCAAGATATTATTTCAAGAAGTCTCAATCATCTAAGCTTGGGGATGCCCCGGTAGGCATCCCACCTTTCTTCTTCAACAACTATCGGTTAGTATCGGTTGAGCCTAAGTTTTTGCTTCTTCACATGAGTTGTGCTATCCTTGCAATGTCATTTTCTTTTGCTTTGCTTGCTGTTTGAATACAATACCAATATCTGAAATTCTTTAATGAGAGAGAGTCTTCACATAGTTACATAATTATTTAGCTACTCATTGATCTTCACTTATATCTTTTTGGAGTAGTTTGTCATTTACTCGTGTGCTTCACTTATATTCTATGAGTAAATGGTTGAATGAGTTTAATGTCATAAAACTAAATTATATATGTCTCATTTGCTTATCCCATGGGGAGTAATGACTTCACATCTAAAAGTAGAGGTTGTAAATTTATTGAAGGTTAGCAAGCATTGTATTGGTCATTTGAACAATTCATGAAAGAATATTGAAGGAAGAGAGATTTCACATATAAATATACTATCTTAGACATCTTTTATAATTAAGAGCACTCATTAAGTATGACATGCTAAAGAGTTGAGTTGGACAAGGAAGACAACATAATGGGTTATGTTTTCTCACATCTCTGTTAAAGTATATTGTCATGGATCATTCAAACATGTTGAGATTGCCTTTCCCCCTCATGCTAGCCAAAATTCCTTGCACCAAGTAGAGATACTACTTGTGCTTCCAAATATCCTTAAACCCAGTTTTGCCATGAGAGTCCACCATACCTACCTATGGACTGAGTAAGATCCTTCAAGTAAGTTGTCATTGGTGCAAGCAATAAAAATTGCTCTTTAAATATGCATGACTTATTAGTGTGGAGAAAATAAGCTTTGTATGATCTTGTTATGGAAGCAATAAAAGCGACGGACTACATAATAAAGGTCCATATACAAGGGGCAATATAAAGTGACGTTCTTTCGCATTAAGATTTTGTGTATCCAACCCTAAAAGTGCATGACAACCTCTGCTTCCCTCAGCGAAGGGACTATCTTTTACTTTATGTCTTTTACTTTATGCAAGAGTCAAGGTGATCTTCACCTTTCCCTTTTTCATTTTATCCTTTGGCAAGCACTTTGTGTTGGGGTGATCCTGATATATATATCCAATTGGATGTACGTTAGCATGAACTATTATTGTTGACATCACCCAAAGGTGAATACGTTTGGAGGCAACATTATAAGCCCCTATCTTTCTCTATGTCTGATTAAAACTTCATAACCACAAGTATTGCATGAGTGTTAGCAATTGTAGAAGACTATATGATGGTTGAGTATGTGAAGTTTGCTAAATCAAAGCTCTGACATAGACCCTTCCTGAAAATAGGATGAATTGTAATTGTTTGATGACTAAGAATGAAGTTTGCTAGTTTTCAAGAAAGTTTATGGTCTATGCTTTAACATGTGAATAGCTTGTTACTTGATCATAAAAAGATTTATGAGATGAACTACTGTTATGACATATAATGATGCTAGTAAAGGTGATTGAAATTATCATTGATCAAACTTGTGCACCTCTAGCATTCACACTTCATAAATTCTTTCTTTAACATTTACCTACTCGAGGACGAGTAGGAATTAAGTTTGGGGATGCTGATACGTCTCCAACGTATCTATAATTTATGAAGCATTCATGCTATTTTATTATCTGTTTTGAATGATTATGGGCTTTATTATACACTTTCATATTACTTTTGGGACTAACCTATAACCGGAGGCCCGGCCCATATTGTTGTTTAATTGCCTGTTTCAGTATTTATAAGAAAAGGAATATCAAACGGAGTCCAAACGGAATGAAACATTCGGCATCGTGATTTTTTGGAAGAATATCACCCAGGAGACTTAGAGTTCACGTCAGAAGAGCCTCGAGGAGGCCAGGAGATAGGAGGGCATGCCCCCCTGTCTCGTGGGCCCCTCGAGCACCACCCGACCGACTTCTTTCGCCTATATAGTCCAACTTAACCTAAAAACATCCAGGGAGAAGATAGATCGGGAGTTCCACCGGCGCAAGCCTCTGTAGCCACCAAAAACCTCTCGGGAGCCCATACCGGCACCCTGCCAGAGGGGGATCCCCTCACCGGTAGCCATCTTCAACATCCCGGCGCTATCCATGATGAGGAGTGAGTAGTTCACCCTCAGGGCTGAGGGTATGTACAAGTAGCTATGTGTTTGATCTCTCTCTCTCGTGTTCTCTCTATGGCACGATCTTGATGTATCGCGAGCTTTGCTATTATAGTTGGATCTTACGATGTTTCTCCCCCTCTACTCTCTTGTGATGAATTGAGTTTCCCTCTTGAAGTTATCTTATCGGATTGAGTCTTTGATTTGAGAACACTTGGTGTATGTCTTGCCGTGTTTATCTGTGGTGACAATGGGATATCATGTGCCACTTGATGTATGTTTTGGTGACCAACTTGCGGGTTCCTCCCATGAACCTATGCATAGGGATTGGCACACGTTTTCTTGGCTCTCCGGTAGCAACTTTGGGGCATTGTTTGAAGTACTTTGTGTTGGTTGGATGAATTTGAGATTGGGTGACGCATATCGTATAATCATGCCCACGGATACTTGAGGTGATAATAGAGTATCTAGGTGACATTAGGGTTTTGGTTGATTTGTGTCTTAAGGTGCTATTCTAGTATGAACTTTATGATGGATCGAGCGGAAAGAATAGCTTTATGTTATTTTACTACGAACTCTTGAAAGATAGAACAGAAAGGATAACTTTGAGGTGGTTTCGTACCCTACCATAATCTCTTCGTTCGTTCTCCTCTATTAGTGTCTTTGGAGTGACTCTTTGTTGCATGTTGACGGATTGTTATATGATCTATCTATGTTATTATTGTTGAGAGACTTGCACTAGTGAAAGTATGAACCCTGTGCCTTGTTTCCTATCATTGCAATACCGTTTGTGCTCACTTTTATCGTTAGTTACCTTGCTGTTTTTATAATTTCAGATTACAAAAACCTTTATCTACCATCCATATTGCACTTGTATCACCATCTCTTCGCCGAACTAGTGCACCTATACAATTTACCATTGTATTGGGTGTGTTGGGGACACAAGAGACTCTTTGTTATTTGGTTGCAGGGTTGCTTGAGAGAGACCATTTTCATCCTAAGCCTCCCACGGATTGATAAACCTTAGGTCATCCACTTGAGGGAAATTTTCTACTGTCCTACAAATCTGTGCACTTGCAGGCCCAACAATGTCTACAAGAAGAAGGTTGTGTAGTAGACATCAGAGAGTGTCTCGACCACTGCATCATAACATAAATTAGGACGGGAACCAAACAGATTAATCATGAGTTATTGCCATATTACCTGGCCTAGATTTACTGGAAAGAAACAATGGGGTTGCCTTGCTGTTTCTAGAGTTTGTCTTCTTATGTTCAGCAGCCTGCACAAAATTAACACACTAGCATTGCTATAATTGGCCAAGTCAGATAATAGGAAAGCAACATTGACACAACGAACGTTTGGGCAACTAGCCTACTCCAAATTAACACAATATGGCACAGCTATCATCAGCCAGGTAAGGTAGTATGAAAGCAACATTGACACAATGAATGAATGGGCAACCAGAAAAGCACTACAATTCAGTAATGTGTGTGATATGAGATAGTACATTCATGCAGCTCAGTATGCAAAACTACCAGGCAGTTTTCCTTACAAAAATCAACATTGGCGCCTTTAACATTTTGCTACAACTAATTTTAGATCAGATAAAGGTTAGATTCACGCCGATTAACAAAATACATGTCGATGTAAAAATATAGTGATATACAACAGGTACTTACATCAGCATTGGAGCACAGAGAATTCCCGCAAGATATTTTCCTCGAATACGATCCCAATGGAGGAAGTCTTCTATCGTATAACCTTATTTTATAAAAGAGATATGGGTAAGAAACATGTAGAGAATATGATTAGAATGCTATAAAATTTCATGATGCAAGGATACGCACACGCTTCTTAGAATGGAGTTGACATTCTTTTGCTGGACTGGAGCGGACTAGTTCTTTGACCACTGGAATCTGCTTATTATCAGTGGGAGTTGGGTTTCTCTGTGCTGGAGCAGTATCTATGAAAAATGGAGTTGGTTTATTATCTCCTGGCATTTGGATATTTTGCAGAGACCTGGTTTGTAACCCTTCAGATTCTAACATAGCCGTCTTCCCCTTGCATGCCTTATATAGAAGAATGGTGATTCAGTTATAAAATATGCTACATCAGAGATGGAATAGGTACTCAAGAATAGAAAGGCATGACATATTGACATGTATTCCCTCCATCCAGAAATAAATGGATGGGTCTAGGCGTATTTTAGTTCTAGATACATCCAGTTTTATCCATTCCTGCGACATTTAATCCGGACGGAGGTAGTATGATGTAAGATCTAGGGATACGACAGGACAACACAATAAAAACACACTGAAAAACCCACTGTAGAACCAAAGTATTCAAACCCACTGATATGAGATAGTACACTCATGCAGCTCACGATGCAAAACTACCAGGCAGTTTTCCTTACAAAAATCAACATTGTGGCCTTTAATCATACATTTTGCTACAACTAAATTTAGATCAGATAAAGGTTGGATTCAGGACGATTAACAAAATACACGCTGATGTAAAAATATAGTGATATACAACAGGTACTTACATCTACATTGGAGCATAGAGAATTCCTGCAAGAATCTTTCCTCATAAACGATACCATTGCAGAAATTCTTCTCTCTGTTAAGCTTATTTTTTAAAAGAGAGATGGGTAAGAAACATGTAGAAAATATGATCAGCATGCTATAAAATTTCATGATGCAAGGATACGCACACGCTTCTTAGAATTGAGTTGACATATTTTTGCTGGACTGGAGCGGACTAGTTCTTTGGCCACTGGAATCTGCTTATTATCAGTAGGAGTTGGGTTTCTCTGTGCTAGAGCAGTATCTATAAAAACTGGAGTTGGTTTATTATCTCCTTGCGTTTCGATCTTTTGCAAAGGCCTTGTTTGCAACCCTTCAAATTCTAACATAGTCGTCTTCCCCTTGCATGCCTTGTATAGAAGAATGGTGCTTTAATTATAAAACATGCGACAGCGGAGAGATGGAATAGGTACTGAAGAATAGAAAGGCATGACATATTGACATGTATTCCCTCCATCCGGAAAAAAATGGATGTGTCTAGGCGTATTTTAGTTCTAGATACATCCTTTTTATCCATTTCGGCAACATGTAATCCGGACGGAGGGAGTATGGAGTAAGAGCTAGGGATACGACAGGACAACACAGCAAAAAAAACACTAGTTAAATGTAAAACTATATGCTAGCAGAATACGTACAGAAATAACTAAGGCAACATACACGTGTATGATTGGGAAAATAAGATGGCATTACAACAGAGCACTAGAACAACACATCAATGTAAAAAAACATGGTATGGCAGACAGATGAAGTACATACTGATGAACAACAATGCATAAGATATTCAGAAGCATGATGTCCAAATTCAGCAGATGGCATTGCGACATAGTAGAATGACAGTACTTGAATTTGAAAACATGTTATCATGAATGGAATAGGTACTGAAAAACAGGAATGCATGACATATTTACATGCATGATCAGCATGCTAAGCACATGGCATTACAACAGAGTAGATATACTACAGGACATTATATGCATGTTGTACCCATATCACAGGCCAAGTTAGAGCAAGGACCTTATGGGGTGAAGAGCATTCATCATCTTTCTGCAAGTCTTGTGAAGAACTGCCTTTACATGTTCCATCATATTGGGTATCATTGACATCAAGTTTATTGGCCTTTACATTGCTCTGTGAGGTTCTTGTGGATATATCAGTGTGTGCAATTATATCTGACATGCATGGAAGACAACTAGTAGTTAGATTTATGTAATGAGTGCCTGTAGGAGACGACATAAACAGTAGGACTGGGGTTAACTAGCAGCAACAGGTCTCGTAAACTAAAGGGAGAACATAGATGAAAGCTGCAGAATATGTATCGTTTGTACTCAAGATTAACTAGATGGCACACAAAAGAACAAGTATGGAACAGCGTTACCTAAAGAACAAGTATCTTAGCTGAACTATGGAACAGTGTGAATTCCTGAACAAGACCTGCAAGAGATCAGCATGAATATACACTGAAATGTGATGATCTACTTTCCATGCTTAGATGAATAACAACGCCATCAATGTTGCACACAAGTAAGATGAGTGTACAACCTATCTGGCTGCCATCCATAGGAGTGAGCATCATGTGCTGACTTGTCGATGGCCCTGCTATTATTGTGGATATCCATGTCGGGCACGCACAATCGATGCAGGGAACTGATGAGTGGGGACTATAGCTCCCTTCTGGTGTATGCTTCCCTTGTTGGAGCAGCTGTGGTGAGTCGGAAGACGGTGTGTCTGAAGATGCAGATAACACATAATGTTAAGAACGACATATCTCTTTGATCTGAAGAAATACACTAAGAGATCAACAACAATGTACGAGAGTGGTCACACGTCTGTTGATTGAAGACTAAATTGGGGTCACACGATTTTATTTTATTTTGGTATTGTCCGATCTATGCCGGATGGCTTGATGGCCGTCTTGTGCCTCCCGGCTGACACTGTTCAGAATCTTCCCCGAAGAGCCAGCAACCAATGGCAGAGCAGCCTGCCTCCATCGTCCGTGGCCCCGGCTAAAACCCCGCTCCCCGCCCCACTGCACTGCCGTGCTTGCGCCGCCCCCGGGCCAATCCGCAAAGACTCCCCGTCATCCAGATCCGGCGGCGGCAGTACCTTCAACCCACGCAACTCTAAAAGATAGCCATCTAAGTGCTGCTTCCGCGGCGAACTTGCGGCCCCGCACCCTTACGTTAGACACCAGCCAAGCGGCAGCCTAGGAGCTCCGCCACCTCGAGGGGCGCTGCTTCCCATTGGGAATCGATTGGCCCAGAATAAAAATTCAGACAACTGACGCCTAAATAAAGTGATTTGAGATGAGGGTGCGACCTATCTGGTGGCATGGTGAAGTAGACAGGTCCAGCTGCCGAGTCGGTGAGGCTGGCACGGTTGCAGTGGCGACCGGAGGCAGGAAAAGAGCAATGTCACGACGGTTGACGGCTGCGCGGAAGCAGCGCTAGGACTCTAGACGGATCCAAAGTTGGAGCCGCTCCGGCATCGTGAACAACAGCGGGGGCGAATCGGCTTCGGTACGGTTCACGCGGCCGTCGTCGAGGCAGCACTGGCAGCACGGAGTAAGAGGCACACGGCCCAGTGCACAACGGCAAATGGACAGTGTCTCCGGCATTAGGGAGGAGGGCGGCTGTGAAATTGGTGCGATGGGGGCGCCATGGAGGTGGGGCTGAGGTTTTGCGGCTCGGGAGAAGGGAGCTTCCTGGGGAGAAGGTGATTTGGCACCCACGAGGTATGAATGGGGGCGGGTGGGGGGGGAATTCGGAGGGGAGTGGAACCATGTCTTACGAACGCATTTGTCTGAAATGTGAGGGGGAGTTATAGTTCTACCCTTGCCTATAGGCTTCTCGGCTTGGGTCTGTGTACTGAGGGTCGGGGATAGTAGAGTAACTTTGCTTCTCCCCAAATAGTGGGCGGGAGCGATTTCGGGCGAGGAGGGTGTGTTTTGAACTATAGTGGGCGCGAGCGATTTCGGCGAGGAGAGAGTGTTTTGAAATAGTGGGCGCGAGCTATTTCGGGCGAGGAGAGCGTGTTTTTCCGACCATGGTTTATGAATTATTTGGCACATGTCATTTCGGCCGAGGAGAAGGCGCGTTTGGATGAAGTTACGAACCTACCCTCGATGTACAACGGGCCAATTGATGTGTGTCCCACATAGGACGGTAATTTCGCGTCTCCCATTTATTTGCTCGCGCGAATTCCACCGAGCAGAGAGGATGTTTAACGGTTCGTTCAAATTTTGGGAGAACGAGCATCCACGTCTACCTTACCAAGTCGATTCGAATCAAATTTTGAAATATTAGCTTGCCACTTCTTTTTTAGATGGAGAGATGATGCTCGGGAGTAATGTGTTTTTACATGATCGTTGCTAGCGATTTACTATATGACAAATAGTTGACCCACTCAAAAATGTGAATCAAACCCAAAATGAAATATCTTGATTCAATGAAATAGCTCGTTCAGTAGGTAAAAATAGTGAACTAAATCCAAAATTGAACACCTCAATCGAGTAGCATGTTGTACAGTATTATAGTACTCCATGAACATGTTGAAAGTCAAATTAATGAACTTGTTTGATATACGCATATATCCGTTCATGTGTGGATTACAGACAACATATGTTCTCCAATTTAAATATTTGAATGCAAGTTTATATCGAAACATGGTTTATATCAGTCTTTGATGCATAAAACGCGACCTCCCCCTCTCCCGGACTCCTGTTCTCTCTCTCTCTCTCTCTCTCTCTCTCTCTCTCTCTCTCTCTCGCTCTCGCTCTCTCTCTCTCTCTCGCTGACAATCTTCAATTCTGTTGCACGCATCCGACACAAAAACCTTGTTGGTCTTTCTCTCCATCTCTCTCTCTTTGTGTGTGTGTGGGGGGGGTCTTTCTAGTTCACATGCATATATACACCATCTATAGGTCTCTCTCGCACACTATGTATGATACTCTAGCTAGTCCAAGCTAGATATCTTGGGTGCACTCATCGTATGCACACAAATCCCTTGGCTCTTTGCCCGTAACTCTCTCACACACCACTATGTCGTCTCGGAGCTCTTCCCCCCTCTCTCAAACTCACCATCCACCTGGGTCACACATACACATGCATATCTCACTCGCACTTGATAGGCCCATCTAAAACTCTATCTCTCTCCCTCGTTATGTCTCCTCACACGCACACACACACAATCTCATGCCCAGCTAGCCAAGTATGGTGGTCTCTCACTCAATTGTAGGCACACGCAGTCCCCCCTATATGTATATGACTAGCTAATCTTAGTCTCCATCACAAACATGTGCATGGTCTATCTCGATTTCTCTAGGGGCATCTTTCTATCGTGCACGCACTCCCTCGATCTCCCACCCATATAGTCCCCTCACGATCTCGAGGGGATCTCTCTATCACAAACACACCCTCTCTCCCTCCCCATGCGTCCATGCCATCCATGTGTCCCTCTCGACCTTTTTTCCTGGTTGTCCAGACATCTATTGGACATGAGCTACGGGGGTGTCTCTCTCCGTTGCAAACAATCACACACTAGCTATCTTCGTGTATCTCCTCGCCTCGCTTTTCCATCTCGGAGATGCATGCGTGATATGTTTGCATAAGAAATGAAAAACACACAGTCTCTCTAATTTATCGTTTGTTGTCACTTCCTCTTTCACACACATACTCTTTTTGCACAATTACTCATTCTCCTTCACACGCACTTGATCTGTCTCGACTGAGGCACTCTCCTCGGTCCATAGCATATAGATTTATTGAAAAGTCAAACATCACAAAGTTTGACCATGTACGTGGAGAAAAAGAATTACATCTAGTACGGCAAACATATACCATTAGATTCACCATGAGATGTAGTTTTGTATGATGTATCTTTGGTATTGTAGATATAAATAACATTTGCGTAAACCTGATCAAAGTTTCCAAAGTTTGACTTCTAAAAAGTTTACATGCACTGCATTATCTAGCGGATGGAATATCTCTTTCCCCCTCTCAGCTATCTGACGCACCACTCAGCCTTATCGGGGCTCCTCAATCTCTCTCAAACTTTATTGGTCAGTTTGGTTCGTGACCTGTCCCTCATGCGTTGATGGCCGGTACTGCCTGGTGTGGACGTGAGATGTAAAATATTTCTGCCTGGCCAGGCTTGTGTGGTGCTGAAGCATTTGGTTCATGCCTGGGCCAGGCAAAGCATCAATGTCCCATCAATCAATCCATGCATCAATTATTTAATGCTAATATCCATCCATGTTGCTGTTAGCCTCGTGGCCGCATGACTAGGCACGGCCGGGCATTCGAAATTGGTCGCCTGGGCCATGCTACTTGCAGTGTCTGGAGTTCAGCCAGGCTAATTAAAGTGCAAGGGAACCCAGGCCAGGCGGGCTTTCTTTTTCACAGGGTAGAACCCAAACAAGCATGCATGAAATCCATCCACAACCCCAGGCCAGGCAAAAGATGCCCAGGACGCAAGCCAAACTGGCCTTATATCTCCCTGGTTCACAAATACACATGTCTCGCTCGCGCTATACATATAGACCCATCCAACACTCTCCGCCCTTGTTCTCTCTCCATGTGACACGCACCCCCCTAAGTACCATAATCCCTCACTCCATCATAGGCACAAGCACTCCCCCCCTCCTAAGTATGATTAACTCTTACTAGCCATCAGGAACACACGTATTGTCTCCTTCCATCCATACGTCTATATCGATATCTCTCGGGGCATCTTCTATCGCGCACACACCTTGTCACTCGATCTCCCACCCATGTAGTCCCATCATGATCTCCACGGGATCTCTCTATGATAAACATACACTCGCTCCTCCCCATGTCTGCATTTTCTCCGTATGTCTCTCTCGACCTCTCTCCCTTGTTTGTCAGACCCCTCTTGGCCACGTGCTAGGGGTCTTGCTCTCTTGGTTCCAAACAACCACACACTATCTCCTCACCTGCCTCCGTTGTCGAAGATGCATGTGTGATATGTTTGCATAAGACACGCACGCTTTTTCTCTACTTTTATCGTGTGTTGTCATGTCTCTTTCACACACGCACACACACTTCTCTCTCTCTCTCTCTCTCTAGTTAGGGACTCTATCACGTCCATAAGCATATGGATGTTTTGAAAAGTCAAACCTCAGAAAAGTTTGACCAGGTATATGTGGAGAAAAACATTTACATCTGGAACGATCATTAGATTCATCACAACATGTACTTACTTCATGCTATCATTTATCTTTGGTATTGTAGATATAAGTAATTTATTTATAAACTTTGTCAAAGTTTCAAAAGTTTGACTTAAAAAATGTTGGAACTACATTATCAAACAGATGGAGTAGCTCTTTCTCTCTCTCTCTGCTATCTCTCACGGGCCTCCCCTCTCACTCGAACTCTCTATACCGACGGATTATACACTCACTGTGTCAGCGTATAGCTCCATATATTGTTTAGTTGACCTGTCAAACAATCCACATGCTGCCTTGTCAGCTCGCGTTCTGTATCTCCGTGTGCTGGCCCATGTGGTAGTGGGTGAAAATAAGTAAACTAGAGGCCCATCTGACACGCGGTGAAGTAAACAAAGTTGAAACCAATCGGGGTAGCACCCCGCACGCTAGTAAATTGAGGGTGCATTGAGGACAAACTTCTTGCGCGTGAAGGACGCACTCGCGCGCAATTCACCACTGCGCGGAGGCATGCACAGAAGGACGCACTCACGCACACCCACCACACAACACACACCAGCACACGTGTACACCGGCGTCACCGCCAGTTGAGATGAACGGCGAGGCAGGCAACAAGCGGAGGCGGCTCGAGCCAAAACCGCATCCGGCGAGCCTGGACTTCATCAGCAGCCTCCCCGACGACATGCTGCTCATCATCATCGGCCTCCTCCCCACCAAATCTGCCGTGTGGACCTCCCTGCTCTCCCGGTGGTGGCGCCCCCTCTGGCGCTGCGTCCCCCTCAACCTCACCATCGACAGCTGGCTCTACGACGGGGAATCCAACAACTTGAAATTCACATTTTTTAATTTCTTCCAGAAAATGATTCTCACAAGCTTGACCCAGTCCATGCGCACAGTGAAGATCTTAGCACTAAAATCTATCGGCCCCAATCTGGATCAAGTTGTTGGATTCCTTACATGCTTTCCGTGCATGGAGAAGCTACTCATCGAGGTGAAACTTCTTTCCTATAAGTAAACGGTAATCACAACGTAGCTCAATTTTTTCGTAATTTTCCCAAATTACGATGACAAGTGTAGTGTTCAAAACTGCATCTACGCACTGCACCGAAAGAAATGTTTTTAGTATTTTTTTCTCACGTGATCACTTGCATCATTTTTATGCTGTACTACTATAGTAGCCTAGGCTAGTCATAGTGGAAAGTAACTTAGACTACTCCAGTAACTCTATGGTTACCCTAAGAGCAAGTACTACCTCCGTCCTGGTTTACTCTTCCAATTTTGTAGTATCAAAATTTGACCATAGATTTAACTGACAAAATGTTAATGCATGTCACTAAGAACTATATCGCTGGATTCGCATTTGAACATAATTATAAATGGTGTAATTTTTAGTGACATGCATTGGCATTTTCTTAGGTAAATCTATGGTCAAAATTTTATACTAAATACGAGGTAGTATTCCCTCCGTCCCAAAATTCTTGTCTTACATTTGTTTAGATACGGATGTATCTAACACTAAAATGTAACTAGATACATCCGTATTTAGACAAATTTAGACAAGAATTTTGGGACGAAGGGAGTACAAAAGTGGGCTATGTAGGCCAAAACATGTGCCAAATTCACTTGTGATGCATTTGGCATCGATGCCCCTCCATTGATCACCTGGTGCCCCAATCTGGATCACCTACTTTTCTCTGGTGCCAAATTAACTCACGCAATGAAAAAACACTGCGTGGGAGAGTGAGAGGACTTAGGCAATAAAAAAAACTTGTTTGGGAGAGTGAGAGGCTGGTGTAGTTAGTTTGATTGATTTGTTTATACATGTGGGTCTGTGTGCACAGTGTTGCCAACTCTCTCACATCGCGAGAGCGGTGCCAAAATCTTTTGATTTGACATCGCTGCGTATTATGTGGCATACTTTTGTGAAATATGGCATCGTCCACATAGTGGAAGGCAACAAATGCCCAAGCTCTTCACGTGCTCCTAGTTAAATGAGAGGAAACAGAAAGAGAGAGAGTGAAAAAATATCACTAGCCAGCCAACCCTATCGTATGAGCGAATGATATTGGTACCTCTTGATGACACGACAATCTTCTGCAGTCAGCTGCTCTAATATGTTCTCTTCTTTTGCAGATAAAAAAAGACCCAAAAGTGAAAAATGTGATGCACTATAACAATCTCATCGAATGCCTTGATCTCCATCTTACAGAAATTGATTTGATCGACTACCGAGGCAGCACATCTGAGATTAAATTGGCCAGGTTCTTTGTTCTGGAGGCAAGTGTGCTCACGGTAATGAGGTTTGACGTTCTCTAGCGCAACAATGAATGGCGTGCTGATCACCGCAAGAGTCTAAGCCTAAATGACAAAGTCTCCGCAGAAGCTGAATTTGTTTTTGAAACATCAAGTGGCCAGAGACTCGAAAACTTATTTTCCCATTAGTGACTTGTCAGGGCAGTGGATTTTAGTTTGTACATAAGCAGGCTAGCTCTACAGCCATGATGATAGTGACTGCAGACGGTGAGGCTGACTATGGTATGCCGAACACGGCTCCTATACTCAGGTCTCATCTCCGGCGTAGGGTCTTGTCACTTCACTCTGAGGAGCAGCACGTAATAATTTGACCAACGGGTAGTACAGTGCTAGTACTCCTACTACTACACTGGTAGTACTACTACTAGTACTAGTAGCACCACCATCTGGATTTAGGAGTACTACCACGTCCATCTGGATTTTAGTATTTGACTAGCAATATCTAGTAATGCATGTCACAAAAAATGTACTACTCCCTCTGTAAATAAATACATGGTGTTTTATTCCTACCGGCGAGAGAAGTTAGTGTTTTTCTGCTAACTAGAGTACTAATAGGATTACATGCAATGAACTAAACAATGCATGTCATGTTTGGTAGTCTCAAGTCATTGAAAGCATGCACGGACCACATCTCTCATTGGTTGATATGTCACAAAATAAGAAACAAGGAGGGAGTTAATGCACCGTGCCTAAGTGTTTTGGGATTATTTGGTTTTCATAAGGTGACTTACACAACATTTTTGTTTACATGCATGAACATTTTATTAGTTAAATCAAAGGTCAAAACTTGGCGCAAAATGCAAAGGGGACCAATAAACTAGTAAACATCAAACTTCTCTCGTTTGGCCCCAACTAGAGGTCTGGTGAGATGACTATACTGCACCTGCACGGAGGGGGACGCAGCTTCATTGACTTACGGCAACTGCCTTTGGGTGAATGACACATGGGCCCAGGGGGTGGCTGGCCCACCTATCATACAGCCAAAGGTAGGTGCAGTAGAGGGCCGAGGAGTAGTACGAAATCCTACGCACCTACGCATGGTAACCAACGGCAAGAGTGATCACTCGAATCGCAAGATCAGTTGACTAGAAGCTAATCTAGACCGATGGAGGCGATGAGCGCGAGCATCAGCCGGCTGTGCCAAATGGTCCACGACGCCGGCCTGCGGCCCGACACCGAGGAACGTCTCCAGGTAGTATTGCTTGAGGCCGCCAGGGCGAGGGGCTGCTTGGACGACAACTTCGTCTCCTTGTTCGACGAGGTCCTCGTTGGTTTCCTCGACAAGTTCATCATCGTCAAGAAGCTCGCGGACGACTTTGACGTAAGCCTCTAGCCGATGCGCCCAGGCTTTGCGATGCCCGCCACCCTCAACGGCCACTATGGTGACAACCTCTTCGATGCACTAGTGGCCCTGCGACTGCCTGCCGTCATGCCGGAGAATGTCCACCTCGAGGTCGCGCTCGTCGTGCAGCACCTAGCGCAACAAGACACCATCGACATAATCACCCACGTCTACGCGCAAATCATCCACAAGGACTAATACATGCAAGAGGAGGACGATAGGAAGCTGGCCTTCTTGGACCGCAGGGCAACCTTGGACGACACTGTTCAAAAGCACATTGAGCTCACCACCAACGCCGCTGCTCCTCACACGTCGGTTGGTGACCCGGCGCATTAGGGCGTGAGGATGTCGTTGATGGATCCGTATGTATTTTTATCTTTCCTTCAAATCCATGTAGTAGTATATGATACTACAGTAATTATCTTACCTTTCACATCAACTTCATAATTTTCATACGTACTCCATGCATGAACGGCGCCAGAACCAAAATTCTCATTACTCTAGGGAAAATCGTTATTTTCTATCTATCGGTCGCGCCATGGAGCAGAACAAATTTTACAAGTTATGAGTTCAAAAGGAAAAGCCTACCGTGTTCGCGTCGCACCCCCACACGGTTGGTCTGGCACGCCGCTCAAGTAGGAATGCGTGCGGTGTTGCATTTTCACTTACAAGTGGGACCGCAGTTGAGCAAACCGACTATCGGCAAACCCCCACCACGCCCACCGCGCGATGGCTGAGAAAACAGGAGGGAGAAGAGATGGCTGTAGCATGGACTCCAAGAAAATTGGTGTCGGATGGGGCTCGTGTGGGTGGCGTGTGCCGTACTGCTAGACGAGAATGCTAGTTATGGCCCATGCCACCCCACTATATCGAGCCTATATCGAGGTACGTATAACAAATTTCCTGCAGTCCGTGCTTAGCCCTCCTCTATCTCTCTTCTCAGCCAGCCAGCGGACGCGCGGAGCCCATTGTCTGTTTGCTCACATGCAGTCCCACATGTCAGTGAAAACGCAAGCGGACCCACTGAACCTGCACATCTTTCACCTCAACATGCTGGTGATGAAAAACAAATCCAATAAAGATCTTCGGTGGTCGCTTTTGGAGTTACTCAAGAGTAGTAAGATTCTGTTTACAGTTTAACCCAAGATGCACATCTCGTGGCTTCAACTACCACTCTATTTTCTTTCATGACACGACCTGGATGCTGGATGTTCCACGTGTCGGCAAAAGGAGGAAGAACCCGACCAAATCTTCGGTTGTGCTCTCAGATTAGACTAGTTGTGCTAACTTAAAAAAATTATTGTGTACTCCCTCCGTTCCAAAATACTTGACTTCCATTTGCCCAAAAATGGATGTACCTATATACTAAAACATGTCTAGATACATATATATTTTGACAAATAGAAGGCATGTATTGTGCAATGGAGGGAGTAGAATGGATGCAAGTTTTTGTATTGGGAAGAAGAGTACATCCATATATTGATAGAGCGCAATTGAGTAGATGTACTATCACTTTTAGCTAGCACAGAGGCCAGAGATGAGATTAGTGCACTTGTTGATACTCCTACTAGAATAGAGGCTAGACATGAGACTAGATGCGAGGAAGCAATGTCTACTTCTTTACACTCGAAGAAGAAAGAAGCATGCAAGATCGAGCCTCCGCAGATCAACAATGAATGCATCGAGAAGGCACTAATCCAACTTACAGGAGTAGTAAAATGTATTCTTGTGGTTGTTGTTTTCTTTGGTCTTGCTTTTCTAGTCAAATTTATCGTTGGAGTTCGTGCAAAACAGAGGTACGTTTGGGGTCGTTCGTTGGAGTTGGCCTTACAAGTGGGACCGCAGTTAAGGAAACCGACTATCGGCAAACCCCCACCTCGCCCGCCGCGCGATGGCTGAGAAACAACGAGGTTGAAGAGATTGCTCTAGTACGGACTCCAAGAAATAATATGGTGTCAAATGGATGTCGTGGTGGTGGCGTGTGCCGTAATCCTGGATGTGAATGCTTGTTCTGGCCCATGCCACCCTACTACTCCTACTACTTACTCCTACTATATAGTACTAGTATCGAGGATTCGAGGTGCTGGTTACGTACAGCGAACACATTAACATATGGCTACAATAAAAACACCCGCACGACGCGCGAAGCATGTGAAGCTAGTATGAATAGTGTACTACTATTGTTGATTGGCCTCATCCGATAACTTGTTGCAATGCATGTACAATTATGTATTCAGAATTTTTTTTGCCTCGTCGCACCACTCACTCAGAGAAGCGACTCGAAAGCCATTCATAAATTTAGTAAGTTTATCACAGGAATGCCATTTTATTACATACAACAAGTCATCAACCCACATCGACAATGAGGATACATTATAAACACTAAAGTTTTCACCACACAACAAATAACAAGCAATGAAATGTACTTCAACTCAACCATTCCTCGGCGTTGGAAATGCTTGCTTTGAACCACAAGTGATTCTCTGGGACGGGCCATCCATTATCGATCTGGAGACCAACGCAGGATTGATCATCCAGGCTGAAGCGGCCTACTATATCAGTACTAGGGTAGGGAACCACCCAAATGTCCGAGGTATAGACACAGTTGCTTCTCATAAATGGTAGTAACATTGTGTCAACAACAGTTGGATCGCCTTTCACCATCATTGGATAGTTTTGTCCAAGGAAGAGCGAGTTTTCTCCAAGACTATCAATTCTGTACCAGGGAGAGAGTTGGCGCTAGCACACTAGTATCCATCCCGAATACCATGCAACAGGTGTTGGAATAGGTCCGGAGAGTGCGACCATGGGAGACTACACCTGCTTCCTTAGGAGTAACATCATCAGTGGGCTGTATACACACAAGAAGAGGTGATCCATCGGAATTAGTTGCCAGGCGCCAAAGAGTATATGGGCGTTGCTCGTCCTCATGCTCGTGATCATCACCATCGTCATCTCCCCCTTGGTTATTAAAATTTTCAAGTATAGGTGGTGGAATGTTCACACGACCTTGGAAACACAAGAAGAAGGTTAATTAGTAAAGGGAAACTTGCTAACCCGCATGCATGTGGATGAAACAATTATAATTACGGTGGAAGACAAACGTACCGAAACTATGAGGATGCCATGCAAAAACAGTGCCACGAGTGGTGGTAGCAAACACAAGGCCCTCGTATTGAATTGCATCACAGTACTCATCCGTGTATAGAAACTGATTTTTGAGCAATATCCATCGAGTCAAACCACCAAGGATGGCAACAAGCTTGTCGAAGATAGCAACAACTTCATAGTTGTTGTAATTCCAAGAGCGGTTGGGAACTCGACAAATTGCTATCTTCCGTAGAAGGCAGTCACCATGATCGTATTTGAACGTGCGTACAATACCGGTGTGCTCAACCTCTGGGCAGTCTGCTGAGATTTTTGGAAGTGGAACCCAGTCACGAGTGTACACATTCACAAGTTCCCACTCGCAGTTGGACCCAATGTAAACAACCCAATCTCCATTTGCGCCTGCCCAAGCCTTGCCCTCATGCGATGGTGATAACCCACAAGTGTAGGGGATCGCAACAACTTTCGAGGGCGAAGTACAACCCAAATTTATTGATTCGACACAAGGGGAGCCAAAGAATATTCTTGAGTGTAAGCAGTTGAGTTGTCAATTCAACCACACCTAGATAACTTAGTATCTGCAGCAAAGTGTTTAGTAGCAAAAGTGGTATGATAGTAATGGTAACGGTAGCAACAGAAAACATAAATGTTTTGGGGTTTTTGTAGTAGTTGTAACAGTAGCAACGGAAAAGTAAATAAGCGAAGAACAATATGTGAAAAGCTCGTAGGCAATGGATCAGTGATGGATAATTATGTCGGATGGGATTCCTCATGTAATAGCTATAACATAGGGTGACACAGAACTAGCTCCAATTCATCAATGTAATGTAGGCATGTATTCCGTAAATAGTCATACGTGCTTATGGAAAAGAACTTGCATGACATCTTTTGTCCTACCCTCCCGTGTTCAGCGGGGTCCTTACGGAAACTAAGGGATATTAAGGTCTCCTTTTAATAGAGAACCAGACCAAAGCATTAACACATAGTGAATACATGAACTCCTCAAACTACGGTCATCACCGAGAAGTATCCCGATTATTGTCACTTCGGGGTTGTCGGATCATAACACATAATAGGTGACTATAGACTTGCAAGATAGGATCAAGAACACACATATGTTCATGAAAACATAATAGGTTCAGATCTGAAATCATGGCACTCGGGCCCTAGTGACAAGCATTAAGCATAGCAAAGTCATAGCCACATCAATCTCAGAACATAGTGGATACTAGGGATCAAACCCTAACAAAACTAACTTGATTACATGGTAAATCTCATCCAACCCATCACTGTCCAGCAAGCCTATGATGGAATTACTCACGCACGGCGGTGAGCATCATGAAATTGGTGATGGAGGATGGTTGATGATGATGACAGCGACGAATCCCCCTCTCCGGAGCCCCGAATGGACTCCAGATCAGCCCTCCTGAGAGAGATTAGGGCTTGGCGGCGGCTCCGTATCGTGAAACGCGATGAAACTTTCTCCTTGATTTTTTTCTCCCCGAGACGGTATATATGGAGTTGGAGTTGAGGTCGGAGGAGGTCCGGGTGGCCCACGAGATAGGAGGGTGCGCCCTAGGGGGGCGCGCCTCCCTGTCTCGTGGACAGCCCGTGGGCCCCCTGGCCTTGTTTCTTTCACCAAAAATTCTTATTAAATCTGAAAAGTGCCTCCATGGATTTCCAGGACATTCTAAGAACTTTTCTTTTCTACACATAAAACAACATCATTGCAGTTCTAGTGAAAATAGCATCAGTCCGGGTTAGTTTCATTCCAATCATGCAAGTTAGAGTCCAAAACAAGGGCAAAAGTGTTTGGAAAAATAGACACGTTGGAGGCGTATCAACTCCCCCAAGCTTAAACCTTTGCTTGTCCTCAAGCAACTCAGTTGATAAACTGAAAGTGATAAAGAAAAACTTTTACAAACTCGGTTTGCTCTTGTTGTTGTAACATGAAAAGCCAGCATTCAAGTTTCAGCAAATATTATGAACTAACCATACTCACAATAACACAAAGGTCTCATAATTACTCATATCAATAGCATAATCAGCTAGCGAGTCATAATAATAAAACTCGGATGACGACACTTTCTCAAAATAATCATAACATGATATAACAAAATGGTATCTTGCTAGCCCTTTCTGAGACCGCAAAACATAAATGCAGAGCACCTTTAAAGATCAAGGACTGACTAAACATTGTAATTCATGGTAAAAGAGATCCAGTCAAGTCATACGCAATATAAACCAATGATAATGAATGCAAAACGATAGTGTGCTCTCCAGCGGGTGCTTTTTAATAAGAAGGGTGATGACTCAACATAAAAGTAAATAGATAGGCCCTCCGCAGAGGGAAGCAGGGATTTGTAGAGGTGCCAGAGCTCGATTTTAAAATAGAGATTGAATAACATTTTGAGCGGCATACTTTCGCTGTCAATGCAACAACTATGAGATGGCTGTATCTTCCATACTACATGCATTATAGGCAGTTCCCAAACAGAATGGTAAAGGTTTATACTACCCCAACCACCAACAAGCACCAATCCATGGCTTGCTCGAAACAATGAGTGCCTCCAACATACAACAGCCCTGGGGGAGTTTTGTTTAATTATTTTGATTTTCTTTGATCTTTTTGGATCATGGGACTGGGCATCCCGGTTACTGGCCCTTTCTCGTGAATGAGGAGCGGAGTCCACTCCTCTTGAGAATAACCCACCTAGCATGGAAGATATAGGCAGCCCTAGTTGAAACATGAGCTGCTCGAGCATACAAAACAGAATTTCATTTGAAGGTTTGGAGTTTGGCACATATAAATTTACTTGGAACGGCAGGTAGATACCGCATATAGGAAGGTATAGTGGACTCATATGGAACAACTTTGGGGCTTAAGGAGTTTGGATGCACAAGCAGTATTCCCGCTTAGTACAGGTGAAGGCTAGCAAAAGACTGGGAAGCGACCAACTGAGAGAGCGACAACAGTCGTAAACATGCATTAAAATTAATTCACACCGAATACAAGCAGGAGTAGGATATAATACACCATGAACATAAATATCATGAAGGCTATGTTGATTTGATTCAACTACATGCGTGAACATGTGCCAAGTCGAGTCACTTAATACATTCAAAGGAGGATACAATCCCATCATACCACATCATAATCATTCTAATAGCATGTTGGCACGCAAGGTAAACCATTATAACTCATAGCTAATCAAGCATGGCACAAGCAACTATAATCTCTAAATGTCATCGCAAATATGTTTATTTCATAATACCTGACTCGGGAACTATGAATCATCATATTTACAAAAACAAGAGAGGTCGAGTTCATACCAGCTTTTCTCATCCCAATAAGTCCATCATATATCGTCATTATTGCCTTTCACTCGCACGACCGAACAAAGTGTATAATAATAAGAGTGCACGTGCATTGGACTAAGCTGGAATCTGCAAGCATTCAACTCAAGAGAGAAGACAAGTAATATGGGCTCTAAATAGAAATAAACAATCATGCGTATGAGAGCCACTAAGCATTTTCAATATAGTCTTCTCGACCCCCAAAAGAAATAAAAGAAAATAAAACTATTTACACGGGAAAGCTCCCAACAAGTAAAAGAAGAAGGAGAAATCTTTTTGGGTTTTCATTTTAATTTCTACTACAAGCAAGGAAATTAAACTAACTAATTTTTTTTGGTTTTTCTCAAGGTTTACCAAACACACAAGAAGAAAGCTAGAAAAAGGGTTGGATAATACAATGAAAGAGTATGAGCAGCGACAACTAGTGTGTGGACATGAATGTAAGGTCGGTGAGAAATACGTATTCCCCCAAGCTTAGGCTTTCGGCCTAAGTTGGTTTAATACCAAGGACCGCCTCTACTCTCTCCGGTGTAAGGAGAGGTGTAATCAGGATAATACTGGCTGGTCATCTCCGGATCCCACTGGACAGATGATGCACGATAAGAGTCCAGCTCAGGTTCCGGTTCAGGTTCAGGTTCCGGAGTAAAAGCTTGGGCTAGATGGTTGTTCATAGCCTCCGTCATGACAAGACAATTTTCTCCAAGAAAATAAAATAACAGAGGTGCAGGCAAAATAATGAACTCAAAGTGTTTCTTATTGAATCTAGGTCTATACAGGAGCATCTTTTCTTCATTGTCAACAATAAACTTGTGTGCTACCATGCTCTTGTAATCTAAAATGTGAGGAGGTAATTTTGTCTCCTCCTCCTCAAGGTGCCTAATGGGTATCTGAAAATGTTCAGCAAGATGTGCAGCATAGATACCTCCAAATATGGGGACTTTTGTACGATTCAGGGCTAGCCGTTTAGCAACGACGGCACCTATACTAAAAGTATTGTCTCCCAGCAAAGCATGTTGAAGAATAATAATATCTGGAACGCTCAAATTTCCACTATTCCCACGACCAATCAAGCATCTACTAGCAAATATGGCAAAGTAGCGTAAAACAGGAAAGTGTATGCTAGAGACTTTTGCCTCAGAGCCCTTCTTTGGCTCTTCTACAACAATAGTTTTAACGAAACCATCCACATCATCACGATGGGGTTCCTCTAATTCTCCTCAAAAGGTATCCTACATACCGCACAAAAATGACGTAAAGATATTTCTTTGAATTCATCATATAAATGAAATGATACTGCAGGCGGTGACTTCTTAGGATAATAATAGAAGTTTTGCACGAAAGTATTGGTAAGTAAGAGATACTAATCGATTCGGTCGTTCATGAAACCGGTGAGGCCTGCAGTCCCGATTAAAGCATAAAAGTCTTCATGAATTCCGGCTTCCTTGAAGAAATCCTCACATGGCCATTCACATGACCGTACTTCCGCTAAGCGAGGGATATTATACTTGGGCTTTTCCTTCTCTTTGTCTTGTTTTTCCTTAGAGCTTTGGCTAGAAGAGCCTTTAAAGAACCTCCTTAACATTTTCTGAAAATTTCTGAAATTTTAGTAACTTCAAAATAAAAGTGGATAAAACTAAACAAGATTGATAGCAACTACTCCTACAAGTGCCTAGAGCCTATATCATGCATTGGAATTGCTTGGGACCTCAAAATTTTAACATACAAGCTCAAGAACATGGTCACCTATGCAGCAAAAATTTGCAATGAATAAAGCACTAGAATAAAAACTAATTGGACCAATGGAGGAGTCACATACCAAGCAACAATCTCCCAAAGCAGTTCTGCGAATGGAGCTTTGAGCTAAGAGATCGAAAATCGCAGCAAAACGAGCTAGAACTCGGGCATGAACTGGATGGGGATTTTTTTGGGTAGAAGATGGAGTGTGTGGGTGCTGGCGTAAGTGGAGGGGAGCCACCAGGGGCCCACGAGACAGGGGGGCGCGCCCTACAGGGGGGCGCCCTCCTCTCTCGTCACCTGGTGCTTGGCCCTCCTATAGTGTTTTCAGTGCCTAAAATCCTCAAATATTCCAGAAAAAATCATCCTAAATTTGCAGGGCATTTGGAGCACTTTTTATTTTTGGACTATTTTTTAATGCACGGATAATTCAGAAAACAGACAGATAATACTATTTTTGCTTTATTTATTCTAAATAACAGAAAGTAAAAAGAGGGTACAGAAGGTTGTGCCTTCTAGTTTCATCCATCTCATGATCATCAAAATGAACCAGCTAACAAGGTTGATCAAGTCTTGTTAACAAACTCATTCCGAATAACACAGAACCGGAGAAATTTCGAATAACACTAAGTTACCTCAACGGGGATATGAAAATCCCCAACAATAAGAATATCATACTTTTTCTTGACAGTAGGGAGAGGAAATTCAAAACCTCCAAAAATGATAGTTGGAACTTTTTCAATAGAATTGATGCTATGAACTTGAGATTGTTTCCTCGGAAAGTGTACCGTATGCACATTACCATTAACATGAAAAGTGACATTGCCTTTGTTGCAATCAATAACAGCCCCTGCAGTATTAAGAAAAGGTCTACCAAGGATAATAGACATACTATCGTCCTCGGGAATATCAAGAATAACAAAGTCCGTTAAAATAGTGACATTTGCAACTACAACAGGCACATCCTCACAAATACCGACAGGTATAGCAGTTGATTTATCAGCCATTTGCAAAGATATTTCAGTAGGTGTCAACTTATTCAATTCAAGTCTACGATATAAAGAGAGAGGCATAACACTAACACCGGCTCCAAGATCACATAAAGCAGTTCTAACATAATTTCTTTTAATAGAGCATGGTATAGTTGGAACACCCGGATCTCCAAGTTTCCTTGGTATTCCACCCTTAAAAGTGTAATTAGCAAGCATGGTGGAAATTTCAGCTTTCGGTATCTTTCTTTTATTTGTGATGATATCCTTCATATATTTAGCATAAGGATTTACTTTAAGCATATCAGTTAAGCGCATAAATAAGAAAATAGGTCTAATCATTTCAGCAAAGCACTCAAAATCCTCATCATCCTTTGACTTGGATGGTTTAGGAGGAAAGGGCATGGGTTTCTGAACCCATGGTTCTCTTTCTTTACCGTGCTTCCTAGAAACAAAATCTCTCTTGTCATAACCACTAGTAGAAAAAGGGCCTATTGTCCCGGTTGGTGAGGGCCTTTAGTCCCGGTTCATGAACCGGGACTAAAGGGTCGGTACTAATGCCCTGACCCCTTTAGTCCCGGTTCGATCCAGAACCGGGACAGAAGGGCCTCCACGTGGCCTGTCCCCTGAGCCCAGGCAGGAGGGCCTTTGGTCCCGGTTGGTGGCACCAACCGGGACCAATAGGCATCCACGCGTCAGCGTTTATGTGGCTGTGGTTTTTGTTTTTTTTTGAAAGGGGGGGGGTTTGGGGGGTTTTGGGGGGTTAATTTAGGTGTTTCATATATTGTGCTATAGCTAGCTAATTAATAGAGAGAAGTGTCCTCTCTTTTGTCCGTGCTTGGTCGACGCTACGTACCATACATACATACGTATAGAGAGGACTAGCTAGACATGCTAGCTAGCTAGTAAGCAAACAGAAGATCGTCATGAACATATATGTATACAGAGAGAAGTGATATCGACCACCTCTCCTTCTCCGAGAGATTGGTCGAACAAACAAGTTCTCGTATATCTATCCGACACTACCGGCTACATATATACAATAATTATCTTTTACAAATATATAATCTCCTAAAATACGGACGCGTGGTCCACATAATATTCTCCGTCTTGAGCGATCACGTGGTCAAGAAAGAATGCCGCCAATTCCTCTTGAATTGCTCGCATGCGATCTGGTGCTAGGAGTTCATCCCGCATCCGAAACATCTAATTTTAAGAAGGGGGTCAATACATATATATATATGAATGAATGAAACTCAACACAAATGATGGTAATAAAATAAAATTGTGAATATTGTTATTTACGCACTTCATATTGTTTGTCGGAGTAGCCCCGCTCACAGGTCGTGTGGCGGATGGACTCGCAAATGTAGTATCCACAGAAATCATTCCCTTGTTCCTGCCACAACCACTTTACAAGAAATAGAGGTCAATCAAACTGATAATTAGCAAGCATGCTAAATGGTATTGATGAAACTAGCGCTTGAATCACTAGGAGATGCCTGGAATATGCTACTATATAGTACTTACTTTCGGGTGCCTAAATTGCAGCTTCTTCGGTAGTACGGAGCTTTTTTGGTGAATTTTCTCCAAGCCCTGCCATACAAAGAAAACAATTACTTGATATCAGAAATGAACAAAGTTGCTGATATGGTGGATAATGATCGATTTAACTTACTTCTCGAGCATTTCGGTCATGTCCGCATACTCCTTGGGATCTTTTCGCTTGGAGTCTAAGACAGTTACTACTCCCTTCTCAAGCTTAATCTCTAGGAGAATATAGTGGTAGCTGCACACACATGCATAACTCATCAATATTACATTACTATAACCTGGACTAATAAGCAAACCGAATATGCCACAAGACAGTAACACTCACTTGAAGTTGTAAGGAAAGAGTATTATATCTTTGTGTTCATTTATTTCCAACGATCGTAGCAAGTTGGCCTCGGTTTCTTGGGCACGATATTGAACCTCAGTTGCATCTATGAGATACGTGTTAATGAACCCAATATCTCCCACTTGTCTTTTCTTCAATTCGGCGATCTTCAATCTGCATAATATAGTGAGGATAATTATAAATACATGCAAATGAAAGGGCTGAGTTATATAGAGAGACTTAATGACGGAAGTAGTACTACTTACAGACAGTAGGAGGTGACCGTTGCTTTATCGATGGCCAATTGATTGAAAAACTGATAGAACTCCTCAAATGGAATAGGCAACAGTTCAATTCCAAGGAGGTCATGCTCCTTTTTAACTCTCATATACAAAGTATTCCTCCCCTCAGACTCTTTGCAGGTTTTCATGCACCAATCATGCAATCTTCGCATCATCATTGATAGAGAACTTTCATCTTTGACGAGAGGCTTTCCGTACTCGTATCTTTGTATCTGCACCTCCAAGATATCATAATGTACATCGTCGGGCAGGTAATTTGCAGGATTGCCATAACCGGGCACCATCCTCGGATCGACAATGTCGCTAGCAGGCACCTTGAGCGGGGGGCACGATTGCTTCGCTTGTTCACCGAGCTGGGCAATTTGTTTCCCAGCTTGTCGTTCTTTCATCCTTTGATCACTTTTAGTACTTCCCGACCTCTCCGCTTCGGCAAATGCCTTTCCAATAATGCGCTCATAGTTGCCTTTCAGCGGAGACTTGGGTGGTTTTGTCATGGCAGCAAGAGTGCGCTTCCCTTTCACCGGATCTACCTTCTCCTCCGGAGGTGGATGTCTCTTTGCTTTCAACCCTTGAAACCAGTCATCCACTTCGGTCTGCGCGATCTTCGCGTTTTCCTCCTCGCTCCTCTCGTACGGTAACTTCTCTAGAGTCTTCAGAGAAGGACCGAATCTGTATCTCCTCCCGCCTTTGGCTGTACTGCTAGACGTCGGCAGAGTAGACGGAGCGGATGTCTTCTTTCCTTGCTTACGAGGTGGAGGAGAAGGACTGCGACGCGCCGTAGAAGCCGGAGCGGCGGCGGGTCTCTTCCGCCCTTGCTGACGAGGTGGAGAAGGAGGAGGCTGGCTGCTCGGGCGCGCCGGCGCAGGCGGAGAAGGAGGCGGAGTGCCGCCACGCGCCGGAGAAGGAGCGGGCCGAGTGCCCTGATCGTCACTCGCCGGTGGAGGAGACGGAATGCCCTAATGTTTTTTGCTTTATTTTTTAATTCTTTTTGCTTTTAGTTTTAGAAAAATTATAAACTTTCTGTTAGTGCCATTAGTTTTCAAATTTGGAAACTCTTTTTTTGTTTTCTTTGTTGCTTTATTTATAAACCGGTGTGAGTGCCCTTCGGTTGGCGAGGTTTTAAACTTCATAGTTTTCAAATGAACTCTGAAAGAGTTGGCATAGCATGTGCATGTACAAAACGGACAATGGTATCATACTCGTCTGTTACAAAGTTGGCATGTTACCATCATAATAGTTGCGGGAGAAAGTCTCTTCCTGGGAGGCTCGCCGTCAACATCACCAGGGTCATCTCGTCTGATCTTATACCGCAATGCACCGCATACCGGGCATGCGTTCAGATCCTTGTAGGCACCGCGGTAGAGGATGCAGTCATTAGGGCATGCATGTATCTTCTCAACCTCCAATCCTAGAGGGCATACGACCTTCTTTGCTGCGTATGTACTGTCGGGCAATTCGTTATCCTTTGGAAGCTTCTTCTTCATTATTTTAGTAGCTTCTCAAATCCTTTATCAGGCACAGCATTCTCTGCCTTCCACTGCAGCAATTCGAGTACGGTACCGAGCTTTGTGTTGCCATCTTCGCAATTGGGGTACAACCCCTTTTTGTGATCCTCTAACATGCGATCGAACTTTAGCTTCTCCTTTTGACTTTCGCATTGTGTCCTTGCATCGACAATGACCCGGCGGAGATCATCATCATCGGGCACATCGTCTGGTTCCTCTTAATCTTCAGCAGCTTCGCCCGTTGCAGCACCATTGTGCACATCGTCTGGTGCATCTTGATGTTCAGTAGCATCACCGTATTCAGGGGGCACATAGTTGTCATCGTACTCTTCTTCCTCGCCGTCTTCCATCATAACCCCTATTTCTCCGTGCCTCGTCCAAACATTATAGTGTGGCATGAAACCCTTGTAAAGCAGGTGGGTGTGAAGGATTTTCCGGTCAGAGTAAGACTTCGTATTCCCACATATAGGGCATGGACAACACATAAAACCATTCTGCTTGTTTGCCTCAGCCACTTCGAGAAAATCATGCACGCCCTTAATGTACTCGGAGGTGTGTCTGTCACCGTACATCCATTGCCGGTTCATCTGCGTGCATTATATATAATTAAGTGTGTCAAAAATCATTACAGAACATCATGAATAGATAATTAAGTGACCAAATTAATAGAAGTTCATCATCACATAAAAACCAAAGTAGATAGATAGTTCTCATCTAACAACATAAAGCTCTGCAGAGCATCTAAATTAATTAAACCATACATTGAAACTATGTAAAACATTTCAATGCGAAAACAAATGCGATCATAATCGCAACCAAGGTAACAACTGATCCAACGGCATAATGATACCAAGCCTCGGTATGAATGGCATATTTTCTAATCTTTCTCATCTTCAAGCGCATTGCATCCATATTGATCTTGTGATCATCGACGACATCCGCAACATGTAACTCCAATATCATCTTCTCCTCCTTAAGTTTTTTTATTTTTTCCTTCAAGAAATTGTTTTCTTCTTCAACTAAATTTAACCTCTCGACAATAGGGTCGGTTGGAATTTCCGGTTCAACAACCTCCTAGATAAATAAAATCTATGTCACGTTGGTCGGCATAATTTTCATAAACAATAAATGAACCAATAGTTATGAAAAGATAATATATACCACATCCGAATCATAGACAGGACGAGGGCCGATGGGGGCGGATACCAAAACCATCGGCGCACTATATAAGATGCAATAATAAAAGTAAGAAAATAATGCAAGTATCTATATAAACAAACAAGTAATAATATTTTTCCTTTCAGAAAGAAGATAAGAACAAGAGGCTCACCACGGTGGTGCTGGCGATGAGATCGGTGCGGGTGATCGACGGCGGTGAAGACGGGGACGGGGCGTGACGGACCGCTAAACCTAGATAAATATTGAGGAAAATGGAGCTTGGCGGTCGAGCTTGGAGAGGAGAAACCTTAAGTAGTGTGGCTCGGGCATTCCATCGAACACCTTGTGTGCATAGGAGGTGAGCTAGAGCACCACCAAGCCCTCTCCCCCTCGGCCAGAAAAAACAGAGCAGTGTGCTCTGCTCTTGCGCGAGGGGCTATATATAGGCACCACTATTGGTCCCGGTTGGTGGCATGAACCGGGACTAAAGGTAACCCTTTTGGTCCCGGTTCATGCCACCAACCGGGACCAATAGTGGTGGGCCAGGAGCCAGGACCATTGGTCCCAGTTCGTCCCACCAACCGGGACCAAAAGGTCCGGACGAACCGGGGCAAATAGCTCCATTGGTCCCGGTTCTGGATTGAACCGGGACTAATGGGCTAAACTGGCCTGGACGAAAGCCCTATTTTCTACTAGTGAACATTGATTCTTTGGTGGTGGGTTATCAAGATCAACAGCACATTCAATCTCTACATCAATGTTTTTGCTAGGTTGAGCATCAACATGAACATTATCATTAACATTATCACTAGGTTCATGTTCATCACCTGATTGTGTTTCAGCATCAGAGATAGAAATATCATTGGGATTCTCAGGTGTGTCTACAGTAGGTTCATTAGAAGCATGCAAGGTTCTGTCGTCTTTCTTTTTCTTCTTCTTAGAAGAACTAGGTGCCTCTAAAATATTTCTCTAAGAATCTTGCTCGATTCTCTTAGGGTGGCCTTCAGGATACAAAGGTTTCTGAGTCATTCTACCAGTTCTAGTAGCCACTCTAACAGCAAAGTCATTTTTATTATTTAATTCATTAAGCAAATCATTTTGAGCTTTGAGTACTTGCTCAGCTTGGGTAGCAACCATAGAAGCATATTTGCTAACGCGGTTAAGTTCATCTTTAACTCTAGCTAGATTATCACCTACGCGTCCTATCTCGAAAGCATTATTCTTTAACTCTCTACCCACATAAGCATTAAAACTTTCTTGTCTAGCCATAAAGTTATCAAATTCATCTAAGCATGGGCTATGAAATTTAGTAGAGGGTATTTCAACTTTATCATATCTATAGAGAGAATTTACCTTTACTACCTGTGTCGGGTTATCAAGACAATGTGGTTCTTCAGGCAGTAAATTAAGACCATGTATTTCTTCAATAGAAGGTAAATTCTTAACATCTTCAGCTTTAATACCTTTTTCTTTCATTGATTTCTTTGCCTCTTGCATATCTTCAGGACTGAGAAATAAAACACCTCTCTTCTTCGGAGTGGGTTTAGGAATAGGCTCAGGAGTTGGCTCAATTGGTTCAGGAATTACTTCAGGAACTGGCTCAGGAAGAGTCCAATTATTTTCATTAGTCAACATATTATTCAATAGTATTTCAGGTTCGTCGAATGTTCTTTCCCTGAAAACACAACCAGCACAACTATCCAAGTGGTCCTTGGAAGCATCGGTTAGTCCATTCTAAAAGATACCAAGTATTTCATTTTTCTTAAGAGAATGATCAGGCAAAGCATAAAGTAACCGGAGGAGCCTCCCCCAAGCTTGTTGGAGACTCTCTTCTTTGATTGGCACAAAATTATATATTTCCCGCAAGGCAGCTTGTTTCTTATGAGGAGGAAAATATTTAGCAGAGAAGTAATAAATCATATCCTGGGGACTACGCACACAACGAGGAGCAAGAGAATTACACCAAGTCTTAGCATCACCCTTTAATGAGAACGGGAATATCTTAAGGATATATAAATAGCGAGACTTCTCATCATGAGTAAATAGGGTGGCTATATCATTCAACTTGGTAAGATGTGCCATAACAGTTTCAGATTCAAGGCCATAAAAAGGATCAGATTCAACTGAAGTAATAATATCAGGATCAACAGAGAATTCATAATCCTTATCAGTAACACAGATAGGTGAAGTAGCAAAAGCAGGATCGGGTTTCATTCTAGCATTAAGAGATTGTTGCTTCCATTTAGCTAATAATTTCTTAAGATCAGATCTATCATTGCAAGAAAGAATTTCCATAGCAGCTTTTTCACTCATAACATAACCCTTAGGAACAACAGGTAATACATAATCATTGGGGGAACGTTCATCATCACTATCATCAATAACATCTTCAATATTTTCATTCCCCCTAACTCTAGCAAGTTGTTCATCAAGAAATTCACCTAATGGCAAAGTAGTATCACGCACAGAAGTAGTTTCATCATGCATAGCAGAAGTGGCATCATCAATAACATGCGACATATTAGAATTCATAGCAGTAGCAGGTTTAGGTGTCGCAAGCCTACTAATAACGGAAGGAGAATCTAGTGCAGAGCTAGATGGTAGTTCCTTACCTCCCCTTGTGGTTGAGGGATAGATCTTGGTCTTAGCGTCTTTCAAGTTCTTCATAGTGATCAACAGATATAAATCCCAAGTGACTCAGAGAATAGAGCTATGCTCCCTGGCAACGGCGCCAGAAATTGGTCTTGATAACCCACAAGTGTAGGGGATCGCAACAGCTTTCGAGGGTGAAGTACAACCCAAATTTATTGATTCGACATAAGGGGGGCCAAAGAATATTCTTGAGTATTAGGAGTTGATTTTCAATTCAACCACACCTGGATAACTTAGTATCTGCAGCAAAGTGTTTAGTAGCAAAAGTGGTATGATAGTAATGGTAACGGTAGCAACAGAAAAGGTAAATGTTTTTGGGTTTTTGTAGTAGTTGTAACAGTAGCAACGGAAAAGTAAATAAGCGAAGAACAATATGTGAAAAGCTCGTAGACAATGGATCAGTGATGGATAATTATGCCGGATGCGATTCCTCATGTAATAGCTGTAACATAGGGTGACACAGAACTAGCTCCAATTTATCAATGTAATGTAGACATGTATTCCGTAAATAGTCATACGTGCTTATCGAAAAGAACTTGCATGACATCTTTTGTCCTACCCTCCCGTGTTCAGCGGGGTCCTTACGGAAACTAAGGGATATTAAGGTCTCCTTTTAATAGAGAACCAGACCAAAGCATTAACACACAGTGAATACATGAACTCCTCAAACTGTGGTCATCACCGAGAAGTATCCTGATTATTGTCACTTCGGGGTTGTCGGATCATAACACATAATAGGTGACTATAGACTTGCAAGATAGGATCAAGAACACACATATATTCATGAAAACATAATAGGTTCAGATCTGAAATCATGGCACTCGGGCCCTAGTGACAAGCATTAAGCATAGCAAAGTCATAGCAACATCAATCTCAGAACATAGTGGATACTAGGGATCAAACCCTAACAAAACTAACTTGATTACATGGTAAATCTCATCCAACCCATCACCGTCCAGCAAGCCTACGATGGAATTACTCACGCACGGCGGTGAGCATCATGAAATTGGTGATGGAGGATGGTTGATGATGACGACGGCGACGAATCCCCCTCTCTGGAGCCCCGAACGGACTCCAGATCAGCCCTCCCGAGAGAGATTAGGCTTGGCGGCGGCTCCGTGTCGTGAAACGCGATGAAACTTTCTCCTCGATTTTTTTCTCCCCGAGACGGTATATATGGAGTTGGAGTTGAGGTTGGAGGAGGTCCGGGTGGCCCACGAGATAGGAGGCCGCGCCCTAGGGGGGCGCGCCCCCCTATCTCGTGGACAGCCCGTGGGCCCCCTGGCCTTGATTCTTTCGCCAAAAATTATTAAATCTAAAAAGTGCCTCCGTGGATTTCCAGGACATTCCGAGAACTTTTCTTTTCTACACATAAAACAACATCATGGCAGTTCTGCTAAAAACAGCGTCAGTTCGGGTTAGTTTCATTCAAATCATGCAAGTTAGAGTCCAAAACAAGGGCAAAAGTGTTTGGAAAAGTAGATACGTTGGAGAAGTATCAGATGGCATCTTAACATCATACGTATCATTATCAAGCGGCATTAATTTGCACAGGGCGAGGCCTCCGTTGTGTCGGCGCCAGTCATCAGGGTCACGGCAAAGAAGATAGGGGAGATCATACCGCTCCTTGACTCTTGGCTTCCTTGTAATGATGTTATTAGTTGAGTCGAGAATGGGCTTGAACGAACCTGCCGTGCTAGCCGAGGTGATGACGTCACACCGATCAATGAGTTCCTCCACCATGTCATCTTCTAGATCGGGGCAAGAATAACGGGGTCTTTTCCGGCATGTTCCCTCCATGGAGAAGACGATCGAACAATGGTACAAGAAAGGGTGAAGGGCTAAAGGAAAATGGAGGAGGGAGAGGAAGAGTGTGCGACAGTAGTTCCAAATCGAGAGGGAAAGGCGAAGAGTCGATGGACGGTTGCCAGCTTGCCACGGTTCACGAAGAGGCGCCCCGGCCTACATGTCCGTTCGGAAATACTCCTACTAATTGCCGTCGTCTCACTGATATGTTGGAACAGGACCACATGTCAACGAAACATGGTGTGTAATTTCTCGTGCAAAATGCGATCTGGCCGCGTTGGCCCGAGGTGCCGCATTAGTTATCGACCTTTATTTTTCTAATGGCGTGCCATTCAATTTTGAAGCACGACTAACTGGTACTGTATGCAGAGAAAATATAAACTACTCTACCACTACTCCACCTCCAGTACTAGTACTATAAAAAAGATTTATAGGCTGGAGCTTCAGCGCTTTCTTGCCAAGGGCTGCCCACTTGCTTCTCACACTACCAGCCTCTCTCCAGATCTAAAAAAGACGGCCCCTCTCTCCCTCCTCACTGGTGGTCACAGATCCGCCGGGGAAGAAAAGGACGTGCAGCGTTGACGCACTCGTCGTTGGCGAGGAGGTCACGCACTGACGACAAGGTTGTCCTCTCAGACCTAGCGTCCGCACGGGATGGCCTCCGTCCCCAAGCTCGCTCTCTTAGTGTGTGCGGAGGACGACGACCATGAGCGAAGCCACTTCCCGCCAACCCTCAGGTATGCTATCTCTTTTCGAACCATACCCTTGTTCTATTGCCCCACCTGCCACGTCGTTGCATGTGGATCTTTTTCCACTCCACCATCTTCCCAATTTTCTATCCTCTGCTCTGCTGGCCACGCAGACGAAAACCATAATTTGCACTATTAAAGGAAACCCTACTTCATGCAGACTAATCCATGTCTGGGTTGAATAAGGAAAGGAAGGGAGACTGTACTGCCCAAGAGAGTAGGCATCGAACCCGCATCTAGGTTGAAAAGGGGAAAATCAGTAGCTAAGGAACGAGTCTCGTGTCTCTTGGTTGTAGAAGGGTAGAAAGGCATGACAACGCAATAGAGAATGACCAGGTCGATCAGTTTGTTGTCCTCACGTAGGAAAAAGGTGGCTAAAGAGAACAAAAATGGGACGTAATCCACATATGCTGCCTGGATATTTGTTGCTCTGGGCAACCATACCTCCCTCACCACTCTGCGTCCGTGGAGGTACATTGTACTGGTGCGCCCACTGTCCTAATGGGCCTCCCATGCTCTTATTGCCACTTTTTTTACTGTTAGTATAACGCCAGCAGTCAAGTCAAGCAATGCTACTGCTAAAGTGATGCCACATTTAACTAATGCTGCTCTCAGTCTAATTCCACCGATAAATTTAGGCAATGCCATTTAATGTCACTGGATTATTTCAGGGTTAGCTGTTGATTGTGGATGTATTAAAGATTTTTCAGCTAAGGCATTCTAATGATGTTGCACATCCAGTATACCAATGATGAAACTTGTTACTACCTTCAGATTTTTGCACTGTTAATGCTTATAGATTACATACTTCACTTTCATGAGATAATTAATTTTTTTTGTACAGTATCACCAAAATGCCAAGGCGCTGATGTCATTTTATTTTGGTTAAACTGCACAGACAATTATGAAGACAAGAGGAAAGGTCAACAGTGGGCACCTCCTCCTCCGGCTGTTTGATCGATTATCAAGATTGGGATAGAAATTTTTAAGGTCCCCCCGAGTTCGAAATGCTATTTACCTTGGAGGTACATGGTTTGCAATTTTTTTATACTTTCATTAGTTAATAATGCTAGTTACCTTTAGACTTTTGTATTTGGTTTAATGCTCATGCACAGCTAGTATACCAATGCTGAAACTTGTTATCTTTACATTTTGTATTGTTAATTCTTATAGAAACCTTCCAGTGCTAGAGTTTATTGAAATCTGTTCAGTAAAACCATTGTACTATACCATGTAATAAACTAACTACACTACTGTTGCACTAGCCACTGGATTAGTGTATATTTGTAGTATCCGAATGGTGTTGCATTAGCGTATGGACATAAATAAAGTGTGGCAAGCTTTCCCAGATATGTGCTCGAGAAAACTACCTGTTTTTCTAAATACTAGACGTTTGGGTACTTTAAATTGAACCGCGAAAACGTCTTATATTAAGGAACAGAGGGTGTAGAGTTCACTCAAATTATCCCGGTAAAGCTAGTCACACCTTTGTTAAAATTAGTGTTCATTATGTCATCGGAGGAGGTCTGTATGTTTATCTCTAATGCCTGTCGACTACATACCTGACATCATGATGTAATGTTAAGTCATTTCCTTTTGTACAGTGTCACTGAATTGTCAAGGCGGTGATGGCATTTTATTTTAGTAGAACTGCACAAAATTTGCTTAAAAGAAGAGGAAAGGTCAGGAATGGCTCAGTTTTTCAGAAAAAACTATGTATGCCTTCCTGACATCAGCCGTTGTTGCTTTATTTATTCCTTCAAACAGGTGGTTAGAAACAGTCTTGCTACCTTTTCCCATTAAGAAATTGGAATGCTTATATTTGTGAGTCTATGCTTCAACTAGTGCCACTTTTATAGTAATCACACTTTCAATATCTATGCAAACAGGGATGCTCGATTTTAGTGGAACTGCACAAAAAGTCCAACTGGTTCAACATTAGGAGGATGTTTTTTTTCCAAACCTTTATATCCAATTGGTCGCACTATGAGCTGTTCATTATGAAGGTACATGGTTTGCTACTATCTTGCTACTCTTTTTGTACTGCCATTAGATAGTAATACTAGTGGTTTGCTAGCTGCTTGATATGTTTACTAGCTGCTTGATATTTGTGCAGACAGAGAAGTCTGCCCGTTGCTCTTTGGCAAACAAACAAAGTGTCCACAATTTTGGTTGAATTGCACAAGAGAATAGTATAGTCACTGCATGAAGTGCCATTTGAAAATAGACACAAAGATTGGGTAGTCACTTCATGGACTGCAGAAAAGTAGTACTCTACTATTTACTGGCCAACACTTGGTGCTTCATTGCTTTGGTATGATTATACAATGGGCATCATTTTGCCTAAGTTAAAGTTTGTATTCCGAAAATAGTCTCACGGTGTGATCGACAGAAGACCAAATCATATTGCTGTGGATGTTCCTCCATCATGTGCGGTTCATTCTCATGGTTCCAGCTGTTGGTTAAACCACTTACGTTTGCAAGAGGAATTGTAGACTTCACAAACAAATTTGCCTTTCAGTTTGTACTGAATGTTGGCCAAGAGAAGCATCCATGTTAGTAGGAAGAATAGATGTTTTCTCTAGATCTTTGCTTTTGGAGCTACATATTTGTATATGATCTGTGAATCATTGAGATGCATTAACATGTTGATCTTATGTATGGGAATCGTACTAGTTAGTTTTAGTTGCGACACAAGATCCGAAGTGGCTGATCTTTCCTTTTGGAGCTACATATTTGTATATGATCTGTGAATCATTGAGATGCATTAACAGTTACTTATTTATGTTTGCTCAGTGTTTACAAGTTACTGATCGATCACTAGCTAGCCTACAAATGCGCTCCTGGCAATTTTATTTGTGACGCAAGATGCGAAGTGGCAGTTTTTTGAATAAAAAAGCCTACCTCTGAAGAAACTGACAAGCTACACTATCGATCCTACACAGATAAATAGAGGATCACGCATGTAGTACCTCCTTTCCGGTTTGCACGGCTCAATTCAAGAAACGACCTACTCGATCCTACACGAATAAATAGCGGATCACGCACGTACTAGTACCTCCTTTCCGGTTTGCAGGGCTTAATTCAAACCTCTCACCAACCAAGGTACTCCCTCCGTCCGGGTTTATTAGTCCCGTGAGCAAAGCAGAAAGACCAAGGCATGACAATAATTAACGGCATGCAGAAGTTTAAGCCTAATTAATTCCAGCAATTTAAGTGGCCACATGCGTGCCCTCGGCTGCAACTCGTCGCATGCTGCTTCGCGTACTGCCTGCGAGCGATTCTGAGTGCCTGCATGCAGCCGGCCGTAATTAAGGCAGCTAACTGACGCGAAAAAAGATACGCTTTAATTGTTGCGGGCTTTTTAAATCCGTGGAATCATTATTGACAAGGAGGGAGATGATTCGAGTGCACTCGTTTGACCGCCATGCCGGCGTGCAACCCATATGGGACGGGACGGCATAGTCATAATTTCAGTGTCTCTAGTTTTCCACGGCAAGCTGGCGCGCTAAGCCATTATGCATTGAATTCTGATGACCGACGCGCTACCTTCCCCCTATAAGTACTGTTTCCCGGCCTTCTCCGGTGCCACCGTGACCCAACTCGCCATATCCTCATAAGCCCCCACCGGCCCGACGTCGCTCGCCACGTCCGCCATGCCCCCGCCCGTCCGTGGTAGGCGACGCTGGAGGCGGTCACCGCCGGAACTAGTGTTCGGTTTTTCACCGGAAGGTAGACGAAGTGACGAGGCATTGTATCTGTCTTTAGATGGAAATGGGGAGATCGAGGAGTTGTTGGAGCGCGACCGCATGGCGGAGGAGCAAGAGTTGTTGGAGCGCGACCGCCTGGCGGAGGAGCAGAGTATCACCGATTTATGCCGCCAGCGGGACATAGAGCAGCAGCGCACCGACGCACTGAGTCGCGAGCATCCGCAACTGGGCCGACTACGTGGAGGCCGGCACTCGGCAAATAGCCCTGGAGGCTGTCGGGCACGCACGCGTTCGCGACGCCGATTTTTACTACCAGCTCGTCAAGTGGGTTTCCCGCTTGGAAGCCGAAGCTTCGGTGGACCACGCCGGCATGTAAAGGGCCAAGGCGCGCGAGCAACGCGCCCTATCACACCTCTTGCAAGTCTGAGGCGAGGCGCAGGATGCCAGTGCCGGCGTTTAGCGTGTACCACAGATGGCGTCCGGCATCGTCTAGTTAGCTAAGAGTAAGTTAGTACTTGTATGCTACTAGAGTATTAGTGGGAGTAGATAGTTAACTTGGCTATTATGGTTGTCAACGTGGAAGTTCAGTACTCTATATGTGGATCAGACCTGTTACTTTGCTTTAAATGTTGAACTTTCTGTTTGAACATATGGAATGGGCTGTTATTTTTTCAAATGGGTTGTATTTGTCCTCCACGGGTTTAGAGGCTGACTTGTGGGCCTAGCAAGTTGACGCGTACACAATCAGGAGATGATTGTACGTGGAGAGGATGACAGCAGGGACCCGCCAAGGTCATGGCAGTACGCAAGCAGGTGCCTCCTTATTTCAAGCCAATAAAAAAATGGCTCCTCCTAGTGGATTTCTGACATCTGGGTCCCATGCCATTGACAACATAGTCAATAAAAGAGTGAATTGCATAACGAGCGGCTGACACCAGGGACCCAGCAGCTCGCCCAGTTATTTTTGTTTTGGGTTAATTTGATAAATGCCACTCCAAATCTGGTGTATCCGAGAAATGCCACTTCAATTTCCAAACTTTGAAAAATGCCATTTCATGCCATTTCTAGTGGCATTTTTTGAAGTCTGGAGTGGCGTTTTTCAAAGTTTGCAAACTGCAGTGGCATTTTTCAAAGTTTGCAAAAAATGCAGTGGCATTTTTCAAAGTTTGGAAATTGCAGTGGCATTTTTATGAATCGCCATAATTGGAGTGGCATTTATCTAATTTGTTTTTGAGACAGAAGCAGGGTGTCAACTGGGCTATGCGGGACACTCTGGCCTGTCTAGACAACCTTTTCTTTTATGTTTACCACAGACTAGCCCAGTAGGTTTTTTTTTTCTTTCTGAAAATGGCTAGCCCAGTTTTTTTGTGATTTGTCAAGTAAGTCGCTTTATCAGGCCTATTGGGCTGCAAATATTTCAAGACGAGGAGAGCTTCATTCGGCTGGTCGAGAAAATGGCCTATCAGTAATGAGAAATGGGTTGTACATTTTTAAAACACATCAAACCAGCAATTAGTTTCAAATATCTTTTTTTCATTTCGAGATTTTAATTTGCATTGATTTTTATGCGTGGATAATTTATTTGATTTTATATTGACATACATTTATTTTTAAAATCAGTCTGAATATGACTCGAAATTTTGGGATTAAAAACAGTTCAGACCGCACCGATATATGCAAAATTTCGTATAATTTTTTAACCGTGGCCACAATATGGGCTGTAATGCTAACAAAAAGAATATGGGCTCTAAAAACCCGTAAGAATTAGCAAATGGGCTGTAAATTATTTGAAATAATGGCAGATGGGTTGTATGCTGTTTTCCACAGATTTGAGGCTTTCCACAGATGGCCTGTATACTGTTGGATGTCCATCCAACGGCCGTCGTTCTTCTTCAATCTCTTCTCTTCCTGCTCCAGCCGCTGAAACAAGCACCGACGGGACTGCCTGCTCCCTCCTCCCCGCGGCCGGCTGTGCTACCGCGCAGGACTCACCACCCCACCATACTCCCATTGCTGGCCTCGCCATCCCTCTACCTACCCACAGTCCTACACCTGTTGTTATTCTCTGGCGACGGCAGACGAACCAGTAAACCCTCGTACAGTCGTACTCCACTCCGTGTGGGAAACAACTGTCGAGTCTTCCCTGCCTCTGTGTCATTCCCTTCCTAGGCCTTGCCGTTGTCCACTGCCCTGGTGCTCTCGGCGTGGCGTGGTCAACGTGGTCAACGACCGACATGCATCTGAAGTGGACTATACGTGGAGAGGCTGACAGCTGGGTCCACGGCCGCACGCAAGGAAATGCCTCCTTATTACACGCAAAATAATGATTCCTCCACCTGACATCTGGGACCCACCGAAAGGGCCTCTGTATTTTGCGAAAAAACGTTACCGCCACTGACAGCTCGGACCCACCAGCTATATCTTCGCACGCAAGGAAGTGCCTCCTTATTACGCACAAAAAATGAATACTCCCCCTGCTAGCTGGGACCCAGTATAGTGCACCTACTAAGTTGACGGGGACGATGGGCTTTGTCAACTTAGTCAATATGCACGAGTCTAGCTCGACTGACGGTACGATGTTGATACGTCTCCAACGTATCTATAATTTTTTATTGCTCCATGCTACTTTATCTACTGTTTTGGACTATATTGGGCTTTATTTTACACTTTTATATTATTTTTGGGACTAACCTATTAACCAGAGGCCCAGCCTAGAATTGCTGGTTTTTTGCCTATTTTAGTATTTCGAAGAAACGGAATATCAAACGGAGTCCAAACGGAATGAAACCTTCGGGAACATGATTTTCTCACCGAACGTGATCCAGGAGACTTGGACCCTACTCCAAGAAGCTTCCTAGGAGGTCACGAGGGTGGAGGGCGCCCCCCTGGGAGCGCCCCCTACCTCGTGGGCCCCTCAGAGCTCCACCGACATACTCCTTCCTCCTATATATACCTACGTATCCCCGTATGATCAGAGGGGAGCCCAAAAACCTAATTCCACCGCCGCAAACTTCTGTATCCACGAGATCCCATCTTGGGGCCTGTTCCGGAGCTCCGCCGGAGGGGGCATCCACCATGGAGGGCTTCTACATCATCACCATAGCCCCTCCGATGAAGTGTGAGTAGTTTACTTCAGACCTTCGGGTCCATAGCTAGTAGCTAGATGCCTTCTTCTCTCTTTTTGGATCTCAATACAATGTTCTCCCCCTCTCTCGTGGAGATCTATTCGATGTAATCTTCTTTTTGCGGTGTGTTTGTTGAGATCGGTGAATTGTGGGTTTATGATCCAACTTATCTATGAATAATATTTGAATCTTCTCTGAATTCTTTTATGTGTGATTGAGTTGTCTTTGCAAGTCTCTTCAAATTATCCGTTTGGTTTGGCCAACTAGATTGGTAGTTCTTGCAATGGGAGAAGTGCTTGGCTTTGGGTTCAATCTTGCGGTGTCCTTACTCAGTACAGAAAGAGTTACAAGGCATGTATTGTATTGTTGCCATCGAGGATAACAAGATGGGGTATTTATCATATTGCATGAATTTATTCCTCTACATCATGTCATCTTGCTTAAGGCGTTACTCTGTTTTTAACTTAATACTCTAGATGCATGCTGGATAGCGGTCGATGAGTGGAGTAATAGTAGTAAATGCAGAATCGTTTCGACCTACTTGTCACAGACGTGATGCCTATATACATGATCATACCTAGATAACCTCATAACTATGCTCAATTCTATCAATTGCTCAACAGTAATTTGTTCACCCACCGTAGAATACTTATGCTCTTGAGAGAAGCCACTAGTGAAACCTATGGCCCCCGGGTCTATTCTAATCATATCAATCTATATCACTTTATTTACTTGCTTTGTTTTTTCTTTGCCTTTACTTTTTACCTTGCATCTATCTATCAAAAATACCAAAAATATTATCTCTATCAGATCTCACTCTCGTAAGTGACCGTGAAGGGATTGACAACCCCTAAGCGTTGGTTGCGAGTTGCTATCGTGTTGTGCAGGTACGAGGGACTTGCGCGTGACCTCCTACTGGATGGATACCTTGGTTCTCAAAAACTGAGGGAAATACTTACGCTACTATGCTGCATCATCCTCTCCTCTTCGGGGAAAACCAAGGCAAGCTCGAGACGTAGCAGATGTCCATCCAACGGCCGTAGTGCTTCTTCAACCTCTGGTCTTCTTGCTCCAGCCGCCCAAAGCAGCGCCGGTCCTGCCGCCTGCTCCTGCCTCTCGTGGCCGACTGTGCTGCCGCAGAGGCCTCACCGCCCCCATACTACTCCCACCGCTGGCCAGGCCATCCCTCCACTTCACTCACCCACACCCCCTATTATTCTGCAACGACGGCAGCGCAGCCGAACCAGTGAACCCTCGTACTCCTCTCCGCGTGGGCATCCACTGTCGCGTCTTCCCTGGCTCCGCGTCGTCCCCTTCCTAGGCCTCGCCGTTGTCCACCGCCGTGGTGCTCTCGACGCGGCGTGGTCAATGTGGTCAATGACCTAATTCCATCGGAAGAATACTGTACGTGGAGAGGCTGACAGCTGGGTCCATGGCAGCAGCAAGGAAGTGCCTCCTTATTACGCGGAAAATTATTATTCCTCCACCTGACAGCAGGGACCCACCATATGGGCCACCAGTATTTCGCGAAAAAAACATTTGCCTCTGACTGCCGGGACCCACCCGACGGGCCACCGTATTTCGCGAAAAAAATGTTCCCCCTGCTGTCGGCTCGGACCCACCGGAAGTGCCTCCTTATTACGCACAAAAAAATGAATACCCCCCTGCTAGCTGGGACCCACCTTGTTGGGAGGCTGACTTGTGGGCCTACTAAGTTGATGGGGACGGAGGGCTTTGTCAACTTAGTAAATATAAATGATTCTAACTCCATTGACCGTACGATGTCCATCCAACGGCCGTAGTGCTTCTTCAACCTCTGGTATTCTTGCTCCAGCCGCCAAAAGCAGTGCCGGTCGTGCCGCATGCTCCTCCCTCCCATGGCGGATGTGCTGCCGCGGAGGCCTCACCGCCCCCTACTATTCCCACCGCTGGCCAGGCCCTGCGGCGATGGCAGCCTCACACCGCAGCTGAACCAATGAACCCTCATACTCCTCTCCGCGCGGGCTTCCACTACCGCGTCTTCCCTGGCTCCCCATCATCCCCTTCCTAGGCCTCGCCGTCGTCCACCGCCCTGGTTCTCTTGGCGCGGCGTGGTCAACTTGGTCAAGGAACGACTTCCTTCGGACGTGGACTGTACGTGGAGAGGCTGACAGCTGGGTCCACGGCCGCAATAAGGAAGTCCCTCCTTATTACGCGAAAAATAATTATTCCTCCACCTGACAACGGGGACCCACCGGACGGGCCACCGTATTTCCGCCTGACTTCTGGGACCCACCAGCTACATCTTCACACGCAAGGAAGTGCGTCTGGGAAAAAAAATGATTCGCCCCCCTGACTGCTGGGACCCACTAGCTACATCTTGGCACGCAAGGAAGTGCCTGACAGTCGGGGCCCACCTGGTCGAAGCGTACGTAGCGTTTTCATTCTGGTCACGAACGTGTACGTACATATGTACTGGTCGATGTAGAGGCGCGCACGTGTCGTAGTAGAGGCGCGCATGTGTCGTAGTAGAGGCGCGTAGCATGTACACATACGTACAACGGCCAGGGTGCAAGAAAAATATACGGCCATGTACGTACATACGGGCAGGGTCTCGAACGCCTACTCGCGCATACGTACATGGCTGGGTCGGAACGGATAAACAGCGTCGTCGTCGTGTTCATGGGGAGCCAACTGGCTGGGTCGGAATGGAATGCGTGGTCGTGTTCATCGGTAGGGCTTGGACGGAACAGGCGATGGAAATGAGACCTGGCGTACCGCAGAATGGAGGAAGCGGACCTCCTACGTTCGGAACGGGGTCCTGTTGATCGAGAGGGGTGTGGTGTACCGCAAAACGGAGGAAACAGACCTCGTACGGTCGAAACAGGGGTCATGTTGATCGGGAGGGGTGTGGTGTACCGCAAAACAGAGGAAACGGACCTCCTACGGTCGAAACGGGGATCCTGTTGATCGGGAGGGGTATGGCGTACCGCAAAACAAAAAATGGACCTCCTACGGTCGAAACGGGGGTCCTGTTGATCGGGAGGGGTGTGGTGTACCGCAAAACGGACGAAATGGACTTGTGTTGGAGCGCTACGGTCGAAACGGGGGTCCTGTTCATCAGGAGGGGTCTGGCGTACTGCAAAACGGGACTCCATGGGATACTGTTCATCTCCACCGTCGACCTCCTCCAGCCTCCACGGGCTACTGTTCATCCACCGTCGACCTCCTCCAGCCTCCACATGCGACTGTTCATCCATGGGCTCCTGTTCATCCAGCCTCCACCGTGCGCTATTCCATCACTACTGTTCAACCACCCCTCCACGGTGAAAGTGCAACTATCCCTACGTAGTTTTGGTAATTCCTAACAACATATAGCTCATTGAGCTAACATCATTCCAAGATGAATATTTCAGGAAAAGCTCAATGAATGGCATGGCATGGATGAGAAAAGTGGATCCCTCAAAATGCTAAGGATAAAAGGATTGGCACAAGCTCAAAAGCTCAAGACTCTGCATTTTATATTTTAGTGATCCAAGATCACATTGAGTCTATAGGAAAAGCCAATACTATCAAGAAGGGATGAGGTGTTGCTTAATGAGTTTCTTGCTCCATAGTGCGTAGTGATATGCTCCAAAACCCTCAACTACTTTCTCACATCCACATATGACCTAAACCCAAAAGTCAAACTCGGCCCTACCGATACCTTCTACCCAGCGCCACTGAGTTCAGATGTCATAGCCACTGCCACAAACCCTAGGCAAATCGGTCTCACCGATAGGGATCTCGGTCTCACCGAGATGGGATTGTAATCTCTCTGTTTCCCTTCATAACGTTTCGGTACCACCGAGATGAGCGATCGGTCCCATCGAGATTGCAATGTAAACTCCATGTTTCCTTTTCGTAACATTTCGGTCCCACCGAAATGAGCGAACCGGTCCCACCGAGTTTACCTGACAGACTCTCTGGTCAGCTTATTACCAAAATCGGTCTCACCGAGTTTGTGTAATCGGTCTCACCGAGATTACATTATGCCCTAACCCTAATCATATCGGTCCTACCAAGTTGCATGTCGGTCCCACCAAAAATCCTAACGGTCACGAGATTTGCTAAATCGGTCCGACCGAGTTTCTCAATTCGGTCCCACCGAGTTTGGTAAGTTGTGTGTAACGGTTAGATTTTGTTTGGAGGCTATATATACCCCTCCACCTCCTCTTCATTCGTGAAGAGCCAGCAGAACAAACCTACACCTCCAACTTGCTGTTTCTGAGAGAGAACCACTTACTCATGTGTTGAGGCCAAGATATTCCATTCCTACCATATGAATCTTGATCTCTAGCCTTCCCCAAGTTGCTTTCCACTCAAATCTTCTTTCCACCAAATCCAAATCCTGTGAGAGAGAGTTGAGTGTTGGGGAGACTATCATTTGAAGCACAAGAGCAAGGAATTCATCATCAACACACCATTTGTTACTTCTTGGAGAGTGGTGTCTCCTAGATTGTCTAGGTGTAACTTGGGAGCCTCCGACAAGATTGTGGAGTTGAACCAAGGAGTTTGTAAGGGCAAGGAGATCGCCTACTTCATGAAGATCTACCGCTAGTGAGGCAAGTCCTTCGTGGGCGATGGCCATGGAGGGATAGACAAGGTTGCTTCTTCATGGACCCTTCGTGGGTGGAGCCCTCCGTGGACTCGCGCAACTGTTACCCTTCGTGGGTTGAAGTCTCCATCAACGTGGATGTACGATAGCACCACCTATCGGAACCACGACAAAAACATCCGTGTCTCCAATTGCGTTTGAATTCTCCACACCCTTCCCCTTACATTCTTGCAAGTTGCATGCTTTACTTTCCGCTGCTCATATACTCTTTGCATGCTTGCTTGAATTGTGTTAAGATTGCTTGACTTGTGCTAAGGTAGCTAAAATCTGCCAAAAACTAAAATTCGGAAAAGGATAAGTTTTTATTTTGTCAACTAGTCTAATCACCCCCCTCTAGACATACTTCCGATCCTACAAGTGGTATCAGAGCTTTGGTCTCCATTTGCTTTGGTTTCCATAGCTTTTGGTGGTCATAGCCTTGGTTTCACAACCTAGGAGAGTATGGCGTCTAGCGAGGGAAATTATCACCGTAGAGCTCCTTACTGTGATGGTACTAACTTTGCTAGTTGGAAGCATAAGATGAAAATGCATATTCTCGGACATAACCCCGCCGTTTGGGCTATTGTGTGTATTGGCTTGCAAGGTGAATTCTTTGATGGGAGAGAACCGAACCGTGAAGCTAGCGCGGATGAGTTGAAGATGCTGCAATACAACGCTCAAGCTTGTGATATCCCCTTCAACGGATTGTGCCCCGAAGAATTCAACAAAATCAGCCGTCTTGAGAATGCAAAGGAAATTTGGGATACTTTGATTGATATGCATGAAGGTACCGACTCTTTTAAGGAATCCAAGTTGGATGTACTCCAAAGTCAACTTGACAAGTTCAAAATGAAGGATGGTGAAGGTGTCGCTGAAATGTACTCTACTCTTGCTCTTATCACAAATGAGATTGCGGGCTTAGGAAGTGAAGAGATGACCGAAAAATTCATCATCAAGAAGATCCTAAGAGCTTTGGACGGAAAATATGATACCGTGTGCACATTGATCCAAATGATGCCCAATTACAAAAATCTCAAGCCAACGGAAGTCATTGGAAGAATTGTTGCTCATGAGATGTCACTCAAGGATAAGGAGGAACTTCACAACAAGTCAAGTGGTTCTTACAAAGCCTCATGTGAAGCCCCTACATCATCAAGTGAGAAACAAACCTTCAATGAAGAATTGAGCTTAATCGTGAAGAACTTCAACAAATTCTACAAGAGTAGAAGCAAAGAGAGAAGCTCCAAGTCAAGGTCCTACAATGAAAAAAGATCTTCTAGTCGAGAGCGCAATTGCTACAATTGTGGGACACCCGGACACTATTCCAATGAGTGTACGGCACCCCACAAAAGAAGAGAAGAATCACCCAAGAGGAGAAGTAGAAGAGAAGAATCACCACCAAGAGAGAGGAGGAGTAGAGATGATAGTTATGAACGAAGAACATCCCGGAGAAGCAAGGATTCGGAAAGGAAGGACAAGTCATCAAGGAGCTACACAAAACGAAGACAGTATGCTCATGTTGGTGAATGGGTATTCGGCTCCGACTCCGAGAGAAGCTATCACTCCGACTCCGAATATACTCAAGATGAAGGTGTTGCTGGTCTAGCACTTGTGTCAACCAACTCCTACGACATATTTGATTCACCAAATGAAGGACTTGGAAGATGCTTCATGGCTAAAGGCCCAAAGGTAACACACCCCGAGTATGTTGATTTCAATAGTGATGAAGATGACTTGCTAGGTGGTGATGATTTACATGTTGACAACTCTAGTGATGTATACTATGATGAAACGTCAATTAATCATGCTAATCAAGATAAAACGAATGACAATGATAAGGAGAAGATTGAGCTTCTAACTAAAGAACTAAACAATCTTAAGTTAGCTCATGAAACTATCTTAGAAGATCATTGAGAACTTTTAAGGACTCATGAGAAGTTACGCTTTGAAAAGCTCAACCTTGAGCAAGAGCATGAGTTCTTAAAGGCAATCAATGATGATCTCTGTAAGAAAAGTTCTTCTTACATTGCCAAGCGTTTACTCTTATCAACTTACATGCCTCAAGTCAAGTCCATTAACAAGAACAAGAAGGATTCTTCCTCTAGTAGTAAAAATAATCATGCTAAATCCAATGTTGTTGCTTCTAGTAGTTCTCTTGATTCCACTAATGTTTCTCTTCGCCAAGTTACACTTGAGCAAGAAAATAGCTTATTGAAAGGAATTATAGAGAAAGGTGTTTACAAGAGCCTTGCCGGGAGTAAGCAATTTGAGGAAATTGTACAGAATTAAGGAAGGCATCGGAAGAACCAAGGTGTTGGTTTTGAACGAAAGTTTAATGCCAATGGAGTTGAGTGGGAAGAAGATCAATACCCCAAGACGAAGTTTGTTCCTCAACAAGAGAAGTATGATCCTACTTCCTTCAAGGGGACACAAGCTCAAGATGATCTTCTACCACAAGACCACAAGCAAAAAGGCAAGAACAAGCTTCAAGAGGAGATTGATGCATTTGAAGAAGCTCCTAAGGCCTTGGTCAAGTGGGTTCCCAAGACTACGTCAAGTTCTACTTCATCAAGTACGACTACAACTCCAAGGATTCCCATCAAGATGACGTGGATCCCGAAGAAGAAGAACTAGAGAGTTCTTGAGGGTGACTCCACCAACATATTTCACTCATCTCATTTTGGCAACAACAAGTGCAATCAACTTCCACATCTTGCACTAGTTCAAGGAGTCACAAACCCTCTTGTTTGTAAGACAAGGGACAAGGTAACCTAATGCTTTCACAGACATCTTCTTGTGTGTGCATCACTCTATGTCTATGGATATCCTTGTTTGTTCCTTGTGGGACTAACCCGTGTAGGTATTGAAAGTGCAACTCACTCCAAAGGATTGCTCCAAATGATCAACATCAACATTGAGCATCCACATCTTCAACACCTACATGAAGTCATCATCGACAAAACCCAAGGTTAGTTCATCCCTCGATAGGGGGAATATCACATCTAGGGGGAGCTTAACTCTAAGAATTGAGTCAAAGCAACTCTAATGGTGTGAACACATCAATGCATTATGTAAAAGTGGTAACCCCACTTGAGCTTAAACGATGAGTATGACCTATGATCAAATGTTCTCATTTGACTCCTAAGTCAATATACTCATATGTAGATGACCTAGTCATCGCCAATTGTTTGATAGATGCTAGAATTGGTTGTGCATGCTTTGCCACATATTTCATTTGCCACTTTATTGTGTGAGCATGTTGGTTGCATATTTAACTTATTCGAGGACATCCACTTGTTGCTTTGATTGATTGGTTTCTTTTTCTTTTGCCAAGTGATTGGACAAGAATACCTAAGAACCTTCTCTAGCTATCTATGCTTTTCTTGTCTCAAACTCTATTCATGCTACATCACAAAATTTGATCAAGTCAGACTCAAACCACTCTGTGTGAGGAGCACTCGGAGTCCCCGATTCGTCATAGACTTAAACTTCCAAATCTTCTTTCTGCGTTTCGGTCTGACCGATTCTTCCATTTCGGTCATACCGAGATCACTAAGTCGATCTAGGCTTACAATCTCGGTGCAACCGATTTGAACATTTCGGTCACACCGAGTTGCTGTAACTGTCAACAGTTATGCATCTCGGTGCAACCGCGTTGTTCCACTCGGTCACACTGACAGGGTCGGGCTATATATACTCACGGGAAAAAATTTGGAAACTTTCTCCGAACCCTTTTTGCCCGCGCATAGCTCGCTCTGCCTCCAGGGTCTCCGGATCGTCCTCCTTGTTGCCAGCCGCCTCTAGTCGCTGGTCTCCGCCGCCGTGAACGGAATTCATCCCCTCTGTTGCCGCCGTAGCGAGTTCATCGCCGAGCTAGGGTATGGACTCGATCACAGTGCTATCCCCGTCTGATTCCTAGCACATTGTGTTCATCTTGATTCTTGCCACGATTGAAACTACTCTATCTAGTCAAAACAATCCATAGATTAGAGGTGAATTGAAAATTTAGGGTTAGGTTTCCGCCGAAACCATCTCGGACCCACCGAGTTGTAGAACTCGGTTCCGCCGATTCGGCTAAGGCCATTGCACAAGTGAATCTCGGTCTAACCGAGAATTGCAAATCGGTGTGACCGAGTTCAGGACTTTGTGAAACCCTAGCAGTCTCGGTGCCACCAAACTGTGACTCGGTCTGACCGAGTTCACTAGTTTAGGTTCCAAAAGCTGCTTCGGTATCACCGAGTTTGCAAATTGGTTGATCCTAAATGCTTTCTGTGGAAAACTAAAATTAAGTTTTTGAATCATTCTTTTGCAAAAACCTCTGTATTTTGTGATGCTCATCCACTCTATCTCATCTATATCTATTCACAGGGTCTGCAGCCAGTGTTTGCAATATGTCTGATCAAAGTGACAGCCAGAACCAGTCAGAGGAGCAGATTCACATGAGTGAGGGCACTAGTCCCTCTAGCACCTCTGATGAGGGCAGCAGGAGCACCCCAAGCAACTTGCCCAAAGCTGCCACCAGGGCCAAAAAGAAGAAAACCTTGGAATCTGAGGATGAAGACTATGTGGCAGTTGAGGATGAGGCCACTTCCAAGAAGAAAGTGCTCAAAAAGGAATATGGCACAGCTGCAGCCACTAAGCCTGGTATGAAGACCAAAGTGCCTGCAAAGAGAAATCCCATGTCTAAAGCCAAGTACCTGAGAAATCTGATCCCAAAGAGACTGCTGCAGAAGGGAAGAAGAGGAAGGAAAGGGTCAAGAAGACCATGGCCAGAGTTGTTGGACAGCCTTCCATGATGGAAGAGGAAGAGGAAGAAGAGGTTGCTACACCAGCACCCAAGGCTCAGAAGCTTATGGGTGATGCTATTAGGTCAGGGGCTGCATCCTCAAAGCCCAAAGAAGCACCCAAAGCTGCCTCCAAGCCCAAGACTGCACCAAAAAGGAATACTAGAAACATATCTGCTGCTGAACAGAACAAGGCGGCCCCAGTGCCTGAAACTGCTGCTGAAGAAGAAGAAGATGAAGAGCATATCTTGAGAAAGTTGAAGCCAAAGATTCCAGACCACAATGATGCTCATCCTGTGGCTGAGAACATGAAGCTGAGGAAGGATGCAGGACTCAGACAGTGGAGGTTGTTTGATCCTTATGCTATCAGGAGAAGGACTGCTGTTGACTACAGGTTCCATACTAAGGAACAGCAGGATTTCTATGAGACTGTGTTGCTGGACAAGAAGCCTATAGTTTGTGACATGAGGTGGGTGGACTGGAAATACATCAAGGAGAATGAGGAACACTATCCTAGTGTGTATGATAGTTTCAGTGCTTGTGGAGTTGCAGACTTTGTTGGACAGAAGTTCACAAAGTGGAATGATGAGCTCATAATGCAATTCTACTCCACATCACACTTCTATCCAGATGGCAGGATAGTTTGGATGTCTGAAGGTACAAGGTACCAATCTACTATTGAAGAATGGGCAAATCTGATCAATGCACCAAAGGAGAAAGAAGATGACTTGGATGTCTATGCCAAGAAGAAGGATCACAATTCTATGGCACACATGTACAAGGAGATCCTAGATAAAGCTCTTGAAACTCACAAGTTTGGATCTATATATTTCCTTCTGTCAGGACTGTCAACCATCAACTGGATCCTTAGGCACACACTCTTGCCCAAGTCAGGAGATCATAACATGATCATAGGCCATGCTATCAATCTGCTAAACATATTTGATGTGCCTCAAAAGTTCAAGGTCATGAGCCTCATTGTTGAAACTATCAAGAGGACAGCAGCTGACCAGAAGAGAAGTTGTGGGTATGCCCCACAGATCCAGGAGCTGATTAACTCCAAGATGGGCACAGGCACATACTTGTTGGACAAGGATCACATGACTATCTTTTCAGACTTTGAGGATAACCAAGTGGTTATGGATGAAAATGAACCATCTTCTGTGCATGCTCAAGCAAAGAAGGAGAAGGCAAGGACATAGAAGGCTACCAAGATGCCAACAATGGAAGAGGCATCTCAGTACTTTCTAAAGATCAAACAAGATCAACTGGGCTACTTGATTGCATCCACTCTGAGGATTGAGAAGGGGCTGGCCACCTTGACTCAAAACCAGGAGAGCCTGGAAAGGATCATGGAGCAGAAGTTCTATGACTTGGATGTGAAGGTAACTGAGAGCCAGTCTGTTGTTGAGCAGCTTCAGGATGATATGTAGGATAGGAAGGGCAAGACAACCACTGATGCATTTGCCAGAGTGCCTAGAGCTCAGAGATCAGCTGCAGTGCCAGTGACAGACACCAGAGCCACTTCATCTGCACCAGCTACAGCTCCTACAGCTCCAGTGCAACCAACTCCAGCACCTACACCTCCAGCACCATCCACATCAACTGGAGTCTTCGTCCAAGGAGCCATCTCTACACCACCACCTGAAGATCAAGCATGAGAGTCGATCTAGTGCTATGCATTTTCTATGAACTTTTTGGTAACTTGTTGCCAAAGGGGGAGAAAAATGTATAGATCATAGGCTTCGAGAGAGAGTGTTGCTTTTTATTCTCTCTTGCTTTGGTGGTTGAACTTTATTTGCTTGTCCGAAATACTTTATGTATGTGTGATACCTGGATGATCATGTGTTTGATCATATGCTACATTTATGCTTGTTGGATGACATTATCCTTCTTTTATCTCTATATGATCATTCACCTTGCTTGGTGATGAGTGCATGTATTCAATCATTATCATTTTGAGCGCTCCACCAAGATGTATGTGACATGGAAGAGTAACCCATGAGCCTAACTCTTTGTGCATTTGCAGTCCAAAGCAAATCTTAAACTATGCACAAATTTAGGGGGAGCTCTTGCTTATCACATACTTCTCTAAGCGACAATGTTTTTCACTCTTATTATCATTCGAAGCTTTGATCTATATGTTGTCATCAATTACCAAAAAGGGGGAGATTGAAAGTGCAACTATCCCTAGGTGGTTTTGGTAATTCCTAACAACATATAGCTAATTGAGCTAACATCATTCCAAGACGAATATTTCAGGAAAATCTGAATGAATGGCATGGCATGGATGAGAAAAGTGGATCCCTCAAAATGCTATGGATAAAAGGATTGGCTCAAGCTCAAAAGCTCAAGACTCTACATTTTATATTTTAGTGACCAAGATCACATTGAGTCTATAGGAAAAGCCAATACTATCAAGAAGGGATGAGGTGTTGCTTAATGACTTTCTTGCTCCACAGTGCTTAGTGATATGCTCCAAAACCCTCAACTACTTTCTCACATCCACATATGACCTAAACCCAAAAGTCAAACTCGGCCCTACCGATTCTTTCTACCCGGCGCCGCCGAGTTCAGATGTCCTAGCCACTGCCACAAACCCTAGGCAAATCGATCTCACCGATAGGGATCTCGGTCTCATCGAGATGGGATTGTAATCTCTCTGTTTCCCTTCGTAACGTTTCGGTACCACCGAGATGAGCGATCGGTCCCACCGAGATTGCAATGTAAACTCCCTGTTTCCTGTTCATAACATTTCGGTCCCACCGAAATGAGCGAACCGGTCCCACCGAGTTTACCTGACCAACTCTCTAGTTAGCTTATTACCAAAATCGGTCTCACCGAGTTTGTGTAATCGGTGAGGGAGTCCTGGACTAGGGGGTGTCCAGATAGCCGGACTATCATCATCGGCCGGACTCCAAGACTATGAAGATACAAGATTGAAGACTTCGTCCCGTGTTCGGATGGGACTTTCCTTGGCGTGGAAGGCAAGCTTGGCAATACGGATATGTAGATCTCCTACCATTGTAACCGACTCTGTGTAACCCTAGACCTTTCCAGTGTCTATATAAACCAGAGGGTTTTAGTCCGTAGGACACAACAATCATACCATAGGCTAGCTTCTAGGGTTTAGCCTCCTTGATCTCGTGGTAGATCCACTCTTGTACTACCCATATCATCAATATCAATCAAGCAGGAGTAGGGTTTTACCTCCATCGAGAGGGCCCGAACCTGGGTAAAAACATCGTGTCCCTTGTCTCCTGTTACCATCCACCTAGACGCACAGTTCGGGACCCCCTACCCGAGATCCGCCGGTTTTGACACCGACATTGGTGCTTTCATTGAGAGTTCCTTGTGCCGTCGCGATCAGGAAGTGTGCCTCTTCCCGTCTTTAAAGACGGTACCATCACCGAAGGAGCTTTGGCCGCCGGCCAAACTATCCGGCTAGGTGGTTTTCTCATGACCGCCTGTTCGGCCACCGCTTCGACCATGACCTCTCGGGTCATAGAAAGAAATCTTCACGTCAACTCGGAATTCGCCGAGCAGCTGGATCCTATGGAGCTCTCTTCCATAAACGAGCTCTTGGATCGCATCGCCGCCCTGGGAGTTGCTACAGACTACAATCAGATTCGGCTTAAAACCGATCTGAGAGAGATTAACTCTCCCCAGGTTACCCACCATGTCGCGATGGTGGAGGAACAAAGCGGCGGCTCCTCTTCTGTATTAAAAACTAGTTATGTCCGGACTCCCGAACCCTCCATGCCGGATTTCCGCGGAGGGACAGGCGCCGATCAAGCACTGAACATAAAGTCAGGCATCAGACCGGACTCGTTGGACAATGTCCAGCAATCCAAGCTTTTGAATTTGGAAACTTTCCGGCCCTTGAGCCTCGAGATGGGTAGGGTTCCGGACTCAATTCCACCCACCCACCCAAACATATGTGATCTATCTCAAATCCGGCAAGAGCCCGCTGAAACAGTACATCATTACTGGGCCAGATTCGTCCTGGTTATGGACAGGATAAAAGACTGCCGTGAGGAAAACGCAATTTCAATTTTCTACAATAATTACACGGACAAGGGAATCTTGAACGCCGTAAGTCGTCGTGAAATTACACGCTTCACCGACCTGGCATCCATAGTACGCAAGTACTGTGCGATGGAGAGTTTCCGGAAAACCGAAACTAAGTTTTGGGACAATCCGGCTCCGAATACAACCCTAGTCCGAAACAAAAGGGTGCATCATACTCAGGCACCAGGTACAAAAACCAAAAAGCAAAAACCCCATAAAGGGCACGGAACCGTACTGGAGGGATGGCTCAGCGGACCCTGTAAAATTCACAGTACAGAAGGCGCCACTCCAACACATAGCCTTCGAGCATGTTGGATACTGCGGCAGGTGGACAAAAGTTGCGAAGAGCTTCTAGCCCCGGAGAACCACTCCAACAGTACCAGTACGGTGTCAACAGTCTTCGAGACTTTCACATCAAATAATATGCGGAAACGTACAATCTGCAGCCTCGCCGAAGTCTACCAAGTAGCAACAACAAATCCATGGAGCGACACGGCCATCACCTTCAACGCCAGCGACGAACCTAAATTCCGAACAGCCCGAGCACCAGCCGCATTGGTCCTCAGTCCAATAGTGGACGACTTTCGTCTTACCAAGGTACTCATGGATGGCGGCAGCGGATTAAACCTCATCTACGAGGAAACTCTTCAAAAAATGGAAATAGACTGGAGCCGCATTGAGAGAAGCAGCACAACCTTTAGAGGAATAATCCCTAGCAGGGAAGCACGCTGCACAGGAAAAATCACACTTGATGTGGTGTTCGGCTCGCCGGACAATTACAGGTCCGAGGAGGTCACGTTCCAAGTGGCCCCGTTCAGCAGCGGATATCACGCTATATTAGGATGAGAGGCATTCACAATTTTTCAAGCCATACCCCATTACGGGTACATGAAGCTTAAGATGCCCGGGCCCAGTGGAATAATCACTCTTGTTAGTGATCCGGACACAGCACTCCACGCCGAAAACAAGACAGCCGCACTAGCCCTAGAGGCACTATCCGAAGCCTTAGCGGCAGAGGAGCTCACGGCGCTGCGCTCCACGGTGAACAAGGATGATGTGATACTCGATAAGAGGTCCAAGTCCACCTCTTATAAACCAGCGGACGAAATAGTCAAATTCCAAGTCCATCCAACGGACCCAACAAAGACGGCCTCCATTGGGGCACAGTTAAACCCTGATGTAGACGCCGCACTACGAGAATTCCTTCGGGAGAATTGGGACATGTTCGCCTGGCACCCTTCAGATATGCCAGGAATCCACTACTAGGGAAAACCTTATACACAGAAATTTAGCAACAGCGCGGGTCAAAAAAGGGCGCTAGTGCTATATAGCAGTAGCGATCTAAGAGAAACCGCGCTATAGATACAAACTTAGCTGTAGCGCTTGTGGTGAAGAAAGCGCTACTACTAATATTCCCATTGGCAGAATGCTAGGCTACGCATAGCAATAGCGGGCTTCGAAGAAACGCGCTACTGCTAGAGCATAATTAGCAGCGAATTTCCTGAGAAGAGCGCTACAACTAACGGAAATAAAATAAGATGAAAAACAAATAGAAAAGTAAATGAAAATGAAAGAAATAGAAAAAGGAGAAAGGGAAAAATAAAATGTAAAGCAAAATAAACGAAAAAGCGAAAAATCGGAAGAAGGCATAGCAGCAGCGTTTGTTTGTAAGAGGCGCTATAGCTAACGTAGCTGCAACGCGTGTCCTAGACCCCCGCTATAGAAACAGAATAGGAAATTAAAAAGGAAGAAATTTACATAGCTATAGCAGCAGCGCGTTTCGCAGAAACCGCTATAGCTATCTTAGCTATAGCGCGTTTTGTGAAACGCGCTACCGCTAAGTTTGACTTAGCCAAAAAACTGTTTCTCCCCGGCCACCACTTCTCCCCCAAATCCCTCAACCCACCCCGCGCGCTGCCGTCTCCCCGATTCACCGTCGCCCCACTTCGCCGCCGCCGACGACGCCACCAGAGCCGTGCACCGTCGACGACACCGGAGCCGCCCCCAACGCCATGGAGCCGCGCGGCCTCGTCAACGCCACCGGAGCCGCCGTCGACGCCACCTTCCTCGCCGTCACCGGAGACGCCCCTGCCTCCCTCGCCGTCACCGGAGACGCCCCTGCCTCCCTCGCCGTCACCGGAGACGCCCCTGCCTCCCTCGCCACCACTGCCTCTGTCGCCACCACCGGAGCCATCATCTGTAAGCCCCCACCCCTCCTCTCTCTCTCATGCATAGGTTAGCCAGTTTAATTAGGTTAATTTTCTAGGTTAGGGCAAAAATTTAGTTAGGGCATTGACAGAGAAGTAGTTAGGTTAACTAGTTTAATTAGGTTAATTATCTAGGTTAGTGCAAAAACTTAGTTAGGGCTTTGACAGAGAACTAGTCAGGTTAACTAGTTTAATTAAGTTAATTATCTAGGTTAAATAGTGCAAAAATTTATTTTAGGCTTTGACAGAGAACTAGCTGCGTTAACTAGTTTAATTAGGGTTAATTATCTAGGTAAACTAGATTAACTAACTAGGTTAAATAGGTAGGTTAATTAGGTTCGTTGGATTAACAAGCTAGGTTAGTAGATTGGCTAAGGTTTTTGATTTTTGAAAAGACCACTATTTTTCAAGGGAAAGAATTTAGGCAAATTTTATTTTTCATTGAAGTGGTCATGTTATATATTTTCATTGAAGTTGTTCGATTGTGCCCAAGTGGCTTCGTTGTTTCCAGGGAATGATGCTGAGTGGCCTATGTTTTGCCGGAATGTTGATTCATTTCTGTTCTGGCAAATTTCAGGTTCTCGATTTGTCCACTTTTTAGCAAAGGTCATGTCGAAATTTCCCGTGAATTTCGACATGACTTGTGCTACAAACTAGGACATATCGAGTGCCCGGGATTTGCCGCACCAGGAAGGAGTCAACATTCCTGCAAAACAATTGTCCTTTTTTATGTCATTATTCATTTTATTAGGTTTAGAATTAATTGACTAGATTAAATCATAAGAAACATGGCTAGCAACGATGAAGGACAGGGTTCTGGTGATTGCGACGACGTCTACCGGGCGGCAGACGAATTTTTTAGCCTTACCGACGATCAACAGATGTTGTTGCTGGGCCCACCGGTGGCATCGGGGACTGAGACCGACATGCAGACCGGTGCTGAGACCGACACATAGACCGGTGCTGAGACTGAGACCGGCGCTGAGATTCAGACCGACATCGAGACCGGCGCTGAGACCGGTGCTGCCTCGGGGAGCGGAGCCGGTGTAGAACCGAAAGCAAAGAGGCAACGGGTTCCTAACAAACTCAGGACTACTAGACTGGTGGTCACGGAGGTGGACAACGGCAATTTTGAGCCAAAGGCGCCCGAGGAAGCGCGCGCGTGCTACAGCAATCAAATAGGCTGAATCATACGGACAACCGCCACCATCAACGATGAGAATCTAAAGAAGATAGAAAATATGAGGAGCTCCCTCCTAAAGAAGTTTCACCAGATATTCTTGTTCCCGGGACGGAATGAGAAGGATTATGAAGATCCAGACAAGGACCCGGCAATGAAGAAGATAAACAAACACGCCATGACGAAGTTTAGCAACACGTTGGCCGCCTGGAAAAATCGAGTGAAAGCAAAGATCAACGACGGGGAACCCTACTCCGAGATTGTAAAGGAAAGTCCGACAATCACGGAAGAGCAGTTTCAAATATTCAAGGAGGCTTGCGAGGCCGAAGCTGCCAAAGAAAAGTCTAAGTACATGAAGGGGCTTCAAAAGAGGAACATTGGGACCCACCACCTCGGAAGCCGTGGTTACGGCGGAAAGAGGTCCAAATGGGCCAAGGAGGACGTGGAAGCCGCGAGTCTGGGCATCCCAGACCCCTTGGCGGATTTCACCGTCCCACAGGAGCGTGACATCCTGAGGGCCCGACACCGTTGGGACCCAGTGAAGAAGGTTTATGAGACAACACCGGTCATTAGGGAGTTCATGAGACTGCTGGTAATTTTAGTTTCTGATCAATTCGACTGCACACGTTAGTCATATTTGTAAACGATCCTTGTGCCTTTTGCAGAGAGAGCAGCACCTGATTGTGGCCGAAAGCGACTCGCCGTCTGAGGCATTGGCGAGGCCCAAGTGGGACACTCCATTCAACCGGGTGTTGAACATATTGAAACAACAACTGGTGGATACTCGACCGTCGTATGGACGCGTGCACGGTGTCAGAGACGGCGCCACGTGGAAGAAGTACTACCGTGAGACCACGGAGGAGAAAAAGGAAAGACGGAGGTTAACTGAAGAAAGCATCGACAAGAAGGTTGAGATTGCAGTTGAGAAGAAATCATCTCAGACAGTCGCAACAGCGGTAGCTGCCGCAAAACAGGCGATTGCAGATATATCTACTTCCTTGGTGACGGGCGTTCACACTTGGACAAGGCATAATCCAGAAAAAAAATGCAGAGGACTTTTCCCTTGCTAACTTCTTGGGAGCACATGCTCCCGCACCGGCTCCCGCACCTACTCCCGCACCGGCTCCCGCACCTGCTCCCGCACCGGCTCCCGCACCGGACGTGCTCGGTGGAGCCTCCTCTTTGGCTGAGCTCGACGCCCTCACGGTATCTGCCACACTGGCCCCCTTCAATATAAATGTATAATCTCCCGTTTTCGTTGCCTTTCGGATGTCTCACGTCGCAGACTTTTCTTTGCAGGCCGACGAAACCCCGTGCACCATATTGTACACCATCGGCGAATAGAAGGTGGACGTGGGGAAGGGGACGATAATGGAGCTGAAGGAACCATTGTTCCACAGCCGGTCGATCCCCCCGAACGTCTTCAAGGTTTCCGTGGCCAGTGTCAAACCGGGCCACAAGAATTTGCCTCCTCTAATACTAGGGGGGATGACGACGAGACCCCGCGGCGGCTTGGTGATTGTTGCAATGGGTGGGTCCTGTTGTGGCCAAAGAGTCTGCTTCGTCTGGAGGCGGCCGGAAGCACATCCACGAGCACGCAGCCTCAGCAAGGTATGAACATCAACACCCCACCTACCCAATTAGCGTCGGGTGTCGGGTTGGGTGATAGCGGACGGGGTAAGCAGGTGGCTCCATTAGTCACTGATGACGTCGCCATGGATGAGGATGAGGATGACGATGGCGCTGAACAGTATGTCTATACTGGCGCCTCCTCAGGGTTTGAGCATCATGAGTCGGTGCCTGAATTACCGTCTCAACGTGTTATTGACGACCATCCGGTGGTAAAGAAGCCTAGGAAGAGAGCGACGAAAGGCAAAAAAGCGGATTCTATGATCCAGCCGCCTCAGCAGCCTCGGCTTCAGGACCGTGTAGATATCCCCGATGCGGATAAATGGCATATCCCCGGTCGACCAATCCTACCTGAAACAGTGCTACGGGCCAGATTCGGCGATCTAAGGAGACTTCATGACGATGTGCTGCGAGTAGAGAAAGGCCTCATCGCCTCGAAAGATCCAGGATACCCACTCTACGTGGTTAACATTCCGCTGCAAATGTCATACGTCGACTGCTTCCCCGCGGATAGGTTCTTCCTCCGATTCGATTACATATTCGACATGTTTCACGTGAAGAAGCTGGATTTTACGTTTGTCCGCCTTTATGCCTTGCACATGAACTACATCATTGGGGTTCAGCAGATACATTTTATCTGTGTCGCTGACCCGTACTACGTGCACGAGGGCTTCTTGGGAGTTTGTGCATAGCATCGTGAATACGCGAGGGATTACATCGTTAGTTTCATGCTCGCCAGTAAGGACAAGGAGGCGATTCTCGTGCCTTATCATCCCGTGTAAGTCATCCGCGCTGCTATCCTTCCTTCGATTTCAATAATTCATTTGCACGGTGGAGGCTAATTAATTTGAGGTGTACTTATTTTGCGCAGCGGCGGGCGCGCCGTCCTCATCATCCTCTACCCCCGATTCTCCCACGCTCTTTACTTGGACTCGTCGAAGAACATTCACAAAAAGGATTACACCCACATCAAAGATGTTCTCGACAATGCTATGTTTTACTACCAAGCAAGGGGTGGAGAGGTTAGGGACAAGAAGAGAAGGGGCGGCAGGGTCGCCTTCAGCCATAAGACCGACTTCTGCTGCATCCAGCAACCAAACGATTCTCTTAATGATGGATTCTATGTCCTACACCACATGCTGGAGTACAGACGGGATCACCAGAACCTTCACATGGCACCTAGATCTGGCGATGCCCATATTCTGCAATGGGCAAAGGACATAGGAGATATCGAGGATCATCGACTTCGAGATGAGTTCTATAACATCCAGCGTGAACTTGCCCAAATCATCATGAATGAGGTCGTCGGAAAAACAGGGATGTTCCATGCAGAAGGACAAATGTCGCGGGAAGACGTCCGAACATGGATAGCTTCTCAGCATCTCGACATGAAGCCTTTCACTAAGCTCGATGACTATCTCCCTGACATGGATGGATGGCACGACATGATGGAGTGATTGTCGATATATGACAATGTGTCCGTTTAGTCCATACTTTCTTTTATGACAAAACTTTGAGTTATGCACGGTGAAACTTTATTTGTGATGTAATTAAACCGTCCTCCTCCTCGACTAGCGAAAATCACTCTAGTTAGGTCATTTTGGGTACGATGAACTTTGTTATTTATGCTTATGATATGTTGTTTCTATTTTTGCCAAGTCTGTCTCCTTCTGTTGCTCAACTATATATGTGGCATATCATCGACTCATGTGACGATGCAGGTGCATAGATCATAGATGGCGAAGAAGTGCGACGCCAGGAGTATATATACGACAAGTGGCCGGAGTGTCAGGCCCAGGTGTACCGGTTTTCGGTTTCCGAGCGACACGCAGTACTTAGTTTAGGTTCACGCTAATGCGGGAGAGGGATACGAACTCCTGTACTCAAAGTGATAGCTATTCTCGCATATATCATTGTTTAGATGGATGATGATGTATTTGCAAGTAATCGAGACTTGTATCGCTATTTTCGAGATTGATGACGAGAGACCACTTTGTGTTGGATGATGATTATGATGATGACATGATTTGATGAGACTAATTGTATGTATATGCTATGATTACGTTTGTATGTGGATGATATGCTAAAGATTATTGTATAAAGCCTATTCAAATACAAAACAAATAAAAAACAAATATGCAGGGAAAAAACTAATAAAACTAGTAGTAGCGAGGGGGGGGAATTTAGAAGTAGCGCCGACTTACCTGTAGCGCTTCCTGCTGAAAAGCGCTACAGATAATATCAGTAGCGCCCTTTTCCAAAGAGCGCTACAGATATTCATCAGTAGCAGTAGCGTTGGTGAACAGGCGCTACTACTATGCGTTAGCTGTAGCGCCTTATTAGTAGCGCCGGTACCCACGCTACTGAGAGGGCCAAAACCCGCGCTGCTGCTAGGCTTTTCCCTAGTAGTGATCCCACGCAGATTGGCAGAACACAGCCTAAACATCCTAAAAGGATTCAAGCCAGTCAAACAGGCTCTTCGGCGATTTTCCGAACCCAAAAGACAGGCAATGGGAGAGGAGCTAGCCAAACTATTGGAAGCCGGATTCATCAGAGACATCAAACATCCGGACTGGCTAGCATACCTGGTAATGGTACCAAAGAAGGACAAATCTTGGCGCCTATGTGTCGATTTTAAAGACCTCAATAAGTCTTGTCCAAAGGATCCTTTCCCCCTTCCTCGCATCGATCAAATAATCAATGCTACTGCAGGGCACGATTCATTGTGCTTCCTCGACGCATACTCCGGCTACCATCAAGTCAAGATGGCGGAGGCGGACCAAGCCGCAACGGCATTCATTACTCCATATTGACCATTCTGCTTCAACACGATGCCCTTCGGACTCAAAAACGCCGGCGCAACATATCAGCGCATGATTCAGATATGTCTGGCCACCCAGATCGGCAAAATAGTAGAGGCATACGTAGACGATGTGGTCATCAAGACCAAACACGTCGAAACTCTAGTAGACGATTTGAGGCTCACATTCGATAACCTCCGAGCATATGACATAAAGCTGAACCCAGAAAAATGCGTTTTTGGCGTACCAGCCGGAAAGCTCCTGGGCTTCATTGTATCCGGTAGAGGAATTGAAGCAAACCCAGCCAAGATCCAAGCTCTGTCACAACTGAATATTCCAAAAGACCTCAAAAAATACAAAAATTGACTGGATGCGTGGCAGCTCTAAGCCACTTCATCTCCCGTTTAGGAGAAAAGGCTTTGCCCCTCTATCGCCTCCTCAGGCGCACCGAACACTTCGAGTGGACGGATGCCGCCAGGGCCGGACTCGAAGAAATAAAGGCCATACTGGCAACAAATCCGGTCCTGGCCGCGCCTAACCTGGGCGAACCAATGTTATTATATATCGCGGCAACACATCAAGTTGTCAGCGCGGTCCTCGTCGTCGAACAAGAAACAGAAGGACACAAATTCCCTCTTCAAAAGCCAGTGTACTATGTATCCACTGTCTTAACTCCATGCAAGTCCCAGTACCCGCATTATCAAAAGATAGCGTACGCGGTGTTTATGGCATCCCGGAAGCTGCGACACTACTTTCAAGAGTGTTCGATAGCAGTGGCCTCCGAAGTACCCCTCAACGACATTATAAACAACCGCGACGCGATGGGCAGGATTGCAAAATGGGCCATTGAGCTCTTACCATTCGACATAACTTATAAACCTCGGCGAGCTATAAACTCGCAAGTCTTGGCTGACTTCGTCACTGAATGGACTGAAGCCGAACTCCCTAAAGAGTACGGCGCATACTCCAATTGGATTATGCATTTCGACGGCTCCAAAATGTTGGCCGGCTTGGGGGCTGGCGTCGTATTGACGTCCCCAACCGGAGACACAGTCCAATACGTACTTCAGATAATGTACACGGACTCCAACAATGCAGCCGAATATGAGGCCCTCCTACATGGCCTCCGGATGGCAATCTCCATGGGTATTCAACGCCTAGAGGTGCGCGGGGATTCAAACCTTGCAATATCCCAAGTAAATGGAGACTTTGATGCCAAGGATCCGAAAATGGCAGCCTATCGTAACGCTATCCTAAAAATGTCAGCTTGGTTCGAAGGACTCGAATTCCACCACGTAGCCCGGGATAATAACCAAGCAGCCGACATGTTGGCACACATCGGCGCAAAACGCGACGCTGTCCCTCCAAACATCTTCCTGGAACGGCTCTTTAAGCCATCCGTACTATGGGAAGAGGAGTCCGGAAATAACAACCCGGAAGCAACCGCACCACCCAACACAGAACAATCTGACATAATCGGCGGTTCAGCCGATGAAATAACACCTTCAGCCCATGAAATAATGGCGGTAATTGCCCCGTGGACAGAACCATTCCTAGCCTACTTAATTAGGCAGGAACTTCTCGAAGACCAAAATGAGGCCCGCTGCATAGTTCAGCGATCTAAAGCCTACAAGGTCCACGAGGGAGAACTTTATAAGAAAAGCACAACTGGAGTCCTTCAAAGGTACATCTCCGAAGAGGAAGGGAGAAACCTTCTGGCTGAAATTCACGCCGGACTAGGCGGACACCACGCTGCAGCCCGGGCCCTCGTAGGCAAGGCCTTCCGTACAGGATTTTATTGGCCGACGGCCCGGGCAGATGCTCAGGACTTAGTCCAACGATGCGTCGGTTGTCAGCTCTTTGCTAATCAGAGCCACATGCCACCCACCGCCCTCAAAACTATACCCATCACCTGGTCGTTCGCGGTCTGGGGGCTTGACATGGTTGTACCCCTTATAGGGGGAACCCACAAGCAAAAGTACCTATTGGTCATGGTGGACAAATTCACCAAATGGATAGAGGCCAAGCCAGTTAAAACGGCCGAATCCGGACCAGTGATAGACTTCATATCTGGGGTAGTACACCATTATGGCGTCCCCCACAGCATCATCACCGATAACGGCACGAACTTTACGGCCGACGAGGTTAAACTCTGGTGCAAAAATATGGGCATTAAGCTCGACTACGCTTCAGTCTATCACCCTCAAACCAACGGTCAAGTTGAACGAGCAAATGGTCTAATAATGAGCGGCATCAAACCCAGACTAGTGCGGTCCCTTACGGAATCTAACACGCACTGGGTAGAGCAGCTCGACTCTGTACTCTGGGGGCTACGGACCACGCCAAACCGTGCTACCGGATTCACACCATTCTTTATGGTATACGGCGCAGAGGCAGTTTTGCCCTGCGACATAATTCATGACTCACCTCGAGTACGCATGTACGAAGAAAGAGAAGCCGAGTTGGATCGGCAGGACAGCTTGGACGCATTAGAGGAGGAGCGCGACGTGGCAAAGGCTTGTTCTGCATTCTATCAGCAGCAGGCTCGAAGATATCAAAGCAGAGAAGTACGGGCTAAAACTTACAATGTTGGCGAACTAGTTCTACACCTGTCGGACAAGAAAAAGGACAAACTCAAGCCCAAATGGGAAGGTCCCTTCATCATTGACCAAGTCCTGACCGGCGGAGCATACCGTCTACGAAACGCATCGGATAACCGACTCGAGCCGAACCCATGGAACGCAGCCCGCCTCCGAAGATTGTACGCCTAGCGCCGGACTCAGAGTTCGTCTCCTTCCCCCGTCCACATTTTATACTTCAGTTGCCTTTTGTCTCTCTTTTATCCCACTTTTTTCATAATGCCCTGGAGGGCCGATTTGCGCATTGTTCGCACACACTTGATGTGCTACCCGCACTCATTATACCTGGGGGCTTCTTTAACAGAAGCTTACTTATACGGGCTTCATGCCCAACACATGTGTCAAACTTCCCCATGTGCCTTTTATTCACCATTATATGCATCGATATGACTTAAGTTTTGGCCAAGCTCGGTTGCCTGGCTCCTGTGCTTACCCCTACGTTCCCGATTGTTCGGCTAGGTGGTAAAGGGAGCACCTCTGCGATTGTTACTGCCGGGTCAGCCGGATGTGTACCTCAGACTGGGTGAAGCCGAAAGCTAGCGCTCTTAAGGGAATATTCGGTCGGTGACTTGAAAGATGATCTTTTACCTATTTTATTATCTGCCCCCAGATGTTTTCCTACTCTTTTCGCAGTCCGGACATGCACTTTAGGGCATGCCTCCCTGGGAAAGGAACCCTTAACGGAACTATTCTCCCTGTAAGATGTTTCTTACTAACCATGTAATATAACATAACTAGTTGGGCACTTGTCTGATAAAGCACTAATGACCCCTACGCCTGGTCTCCATGCATGCCCCGGTTTTTTCATAACCGAGAAGGTATTCGGACACACTCCGGACTCTAGGGTCCCGAGGTCGAAGCGAAAAGGTCGGCAAAGACAAACGATCTACAATCCGGCTAGAAGGCATTTTACATGTCATTTTAAATACATCGTCAAATTGACTGGCTGTACTCCTCCTCAATCCCGTCTAACAGGCTGTCTAATTTACAGTCCCGTTGGGAATACTTAGCGGCCAACTCTACTTGGCCATACACTAAGCTCACAGGGATCTCCTTCCCATCGGGCCCCATAGGTCTGACCTCGGCCATGTGGTTTGGATCTGCCTTCTTGTACCGCGTCTTCACCATGGCCCAGGCCTCCCTGGCACCTTGACGGCAGGCCGATATCTTCCATAAACAGAAGCACTGCCGTACTCCCTAAAGCTTCTCACAAGCTCTCCAAGGCCCTCGGGTAGGGAGACGGACGGCCATAAGGCCTGGACGACGCCACTCATCGCCTGCCGAACACGTTCGAGCAGTTGCACCAGCTCGGGAAGTTGGTCACCCGTTGAACTGGGCATTTCCTCCGCAGGGCGACCTGTGAGCACACCTACAGACATAATTCTGTCAATTGACTTCCTCGTCGAACTCTTCTTTTCAAAAGAGTTTGCTCAAGCACTTACTATAGATGCCACGACGAAGCCGCTGATTCTCCTTCACAGAGCCAGACAGCTCGGCCCGAACACCCTTTAGCTCTTCTCCAAGCTGGGTGTGGGCATCCTGGAGTTTGTTCCTCTCCTGTTGCACCTTCATAAGCACCCTCTCGCCGGCCTTGAGCTGGCGCAGTAGCTGTTGCTTGTCCGGATCAAGTCCGGCAACATATGCAATATCATTGTCAGACTTATACGCACGCCGCACACCGCTTATATTTTTGAAATAATGTGTTACCAGGGGGGGTCTCTGTGTCTCCTCCTGCGGCAGCTAGTGCGGCCTCAAGTTGTGCCTTGCACTCTTGTAGCTCCTGGGACAATTGGGTATTCTTCTCTGTAAGATCCTGCACATTAAATGATCCTTAAATCAGTTATTTTAACTACTTTAAGTCTCGGGGGCTACTGGCATATACAACTATTATAATCCCTTACCCGTATGTCTTTTACATACTGCTCCGTGGCTCTGGTTAAACCATCTTGCGCAGCACAGAGGTGCACGTCTCCCGCATTAAAGGCGTTCAACGCCTCAAGGGAGAAACATGCGTCACGAAAAACTGTCCGGCGGCGCCTATGGTTCATGGCGCTCTCCACCTCAGACCTGGTGGCGGACAACCTATCGGCATCCTCCGTTGGAGGAGTATCCGGCTCGAGCCTTGCGCTCGCCTCCCCCTCCGGACCAGGTGTTGGAGCCTGGCTGGCGGAGGCTTGGTTGGCAACCTCTCCGGGCACAGTCCGGCGAGTGCTCTTTCTCCTGGAAAAGTCATGAGCATTAATACACCTCCTGGGAATCCTTTTCTTGAATAACGGTCGCGAGCTATACCGTTGCGGTGACGTTTCGATTCGCACCGCACCCCTCTTCCGCCTGCGGGGCCGGACTGACCCTTGTTGGTCAGCCGCCGCGGGTTCGGCTTCTCGCCTTGAAGGCACCTCCTGCAAGACACTATTGTATACGGTGGTCAGAAATACGCAAGGATAAAGTAATGGTGTCAGGACTCTGGTCATAACTACCTAGGAAGCCGGAGTTAGGCCGGGGTAGTCAGCCGTAATGGCGACTAAAGCATTGTCCATGCTGAGTTGGTAGAACATCCCGTCAATTAGCTCCACCTTTATTGTGGGGGGTTGGGTGCAACATATGCCAAAGGATGGCTTATCATGGTGGGGGCGAGTAGAACGTCGCCGGTGCCTGGAAACGGAATGAGGCGCAGGCATGCACGCTGGCGAATCTTACCCAGCTTCGGGGCTCTCCGGGAGATAACACCCCTACTGCTGCTCTGCGGGGTCTCCGCATGATCACTCAAGCAAAGTGGCTACAATGGTGCTCCTCGAGCTGTATCGGGAGGCAGGAGAGAGCAAGGCTAGTTCTCTCCTCCCTGTGCTATCTAGTCTATCTCTATCAAGGTCCCAACCCTTTGCATGGGTGCCCCGGGGGGTTTATATAGGCCTACCCCCCGGGGGTACAACGGTAATCCGGCTAGGCGCGGGCCCCAGCCGTCTGTCTCTCACACCGCTGTCCTTCCCGCCGGCTTCTGGGGCCCGCCGACTAGTGGGTCCCGCGGACAGGCCTGACACTGTGCGGCGCCCCTGATGACGCAGGCTTGGTCATTGGGTCGTGGCAACAGTGCCGCCGTCTATCGGGCGATCACTGTCGCCATTCCCCGTCTACTCTGGTTAATGGCTCGTGGGGCCCTGGAGGGGAGGCGGTCGACTCCAGCGAGGCTGACTCCCATAGGGTCGTCTTCGGGGCGCTCAGGCCGCCTTTGGTCCACCCACTGACAGGCGGCCCCGCGGTCTTCGGGCCGTACAGGCCTGCGTCGTGGGTACAGTGCGTCGCGCAGTGTGGCTGAGGTCAGGGCAGACATGGCAACAGTGTCGCGCCTCGCCGGAGATCTTCCGGTGATACAGCTCACTGTAGCCATGCTGGTCCCTCGTAGGCAGGGGGAACGGCCACGTCGCGACCGTACCCCGCATTGGTCTTCAGGAAGAGTCATGGGCCGACTCCCATAGTCGGCCTCTCTGAAGGTCGCCAGCTTGGAGTCGGCTTGTCCTGGAGTCGCCGTTTGGGACTCGGCTTGTCCTGGAGTCGCCGTCTGGGACTCGGCTTGTCCTGGAGTCGCCGTCTGGGACTCGGCTTGAGGTGCGCGGCCTGCCCCGATGTCTTGAAAGATCCTGGGACCCGGGTTAGCCTACCCGTGGCCCATTACTCCGACAGTAGTCCCCGAAGCTGGTGAAGCCCCGCAGACGCCGCCTTGTGGGGCTTCAACAGTTTCAACCTTCCCAGCGCAGACTCTGGAACTCGGCCGCCGTCTTCGCTTTGACCGACTTGTCGAAAGTCGGATCTTTTCTAGCGAGGAGCCGCTGCTTGAAAGTCGCGGCGGGAAATCAGGCGGCGTATCTGATACACTTCCCTGCTGCCATCGAGGCGGTCCTATCGCGTGGTGCCACGTGGAGTGGACAGTCTGCCCACCCACGCGCGCGACGGGACGGGCTGTCAGGCGGGGCCCGCCACTACCGTGCCTCGGCATACGAACGGATCCGTTGCGGTCGTGGACGGTTGGTTTCCCCACGTCGTTACTGCGCGCAGTAACTTCGTGGGGTAAATCGTGCGGTGGCGTGGGGCTTTGTGCGCAGTTAATCCCATGCCCGCCCCCTCGGCTCCTCAGCCTGCAGGGCTATAAATAGGTGAAGAGGAGCGGGGCGGCACCGCACACGCACCCCTCTCCCTCATTCTCCCATCTCATTTGCCTTCTCTTCCTCCTTCCCCCGCCGTCGAGCGAGAACACCCCTCACCGCGGCAATGAGCTCTTCCTCCGTCGCGGCCCCTGCCGTGCGCTCCGGCGTATGGGACGGCTCAGAGGTGGAGGAGGAACACATCGAGTTCCTCCACCAGACCCGCCGTCTCCCCAGCGCGGACCTCGTGCGCACCCACCCTGCGCCGGCGGGGGAGACCCGGCCGGTGCCGGAGGAGGGCGAGCGGGTCATCTTCCGCTCGCACCTCATGCGCGGCCTGGGGCTGCCGACGAGCGGTTTCTTCCACTCGTTCTTGGCGTTTCACAACCTTCAACCACACCACCTTACTCCAAACACGGTGGTGTTGCTCTCCGCCTTCGCCACTTTGTGCGAAGGTTTCCTCGGTGTTCTCCCCACCCTCGAGCTGTGGGGAGAATTCTTCTCTTCGAAACTCGGCACGCAGGTCGCCGGCATCCCGGCTCAGTGCGGCACCTACGTCGCGATGCGGAGCTCGACAGCCGACAACCCCTTTCCTCCCATCTTGCTGATAAAGTCGGTGAAGATGTGGCAGTGCTCGTACTTCTACGTGAAGAACCTCTCCACCGACGGCGACTGGGTCAACCTGCCGCCCTTCAACCCCGCCCCCCTAACTGGGAGGCTCCCCAGCTGGTCTCATCGGGCCAAGTCGCTGACTTCCTCCGGAGCCGCCGCCGTAGCGCGACTCCGAGTCTTGCTGCAGTCAGAGACCCTCGTCGGATCCGACCTTCTGGCCGCCTTCATGGCGCGCCGAGTCCTCCCGCTCCAAGGCCAGCCTCACCTGATCTGTCAGATGAGCGGCCTCCGAGACCCAAGTCGGATGAGCACCAAGGAGATGCCCCGCAAGGAGGTGGCGAACTTGGTGAACCCTATCGCGCACTGCGAGTTCACAGAGGACTGGCAATTTGGCAAGGAGCCGTATTCGCGCGACAACCCCCCACCAGTGGTAAGTCGCATCTCCCTGTAGTTTGGTCTTCTTTGCGGCTGACTCCGGCTTCTAACTCTTGTTGGTTTCTTCTGGCTAGAACCCCCTCATGGAGCCTGCAGCCGGCGCCACGAGGCAGCCCCGCGAGTATATCCCTGATCGCGCTGACAACGACATCGATGACCCCGACTTGGGGGCGGCGGCGATGGAAGCCGACGCTGAAGGTGGCGGAGAAGGGCAGACGGCGGCTTCAGGCCCTCGGCCACCTTCGTCGACTGGCCTGAAGATGACGCCGACGGGGAAGTCGCCCCGCGCCACCAGCCGAGGACCGGCCCGACCGGCCAAGGCGGCACGAAGAGGCGTCTCGGCCCAGTCGACGAGGAAGTCGGCCAGCGCCTGCGACTTGATTGCAGTGCGGGGCTGGTAGTATATGGTGTAAGGAGCCAGATCTATAGCCCATTTGGCTACCCGGCTGGAGGCGTCTCGGCTTCCAATGATCTCGGCTAGCGGAGCGGTGCAAACCATAGTGATTGGATGTTCTTGAAAGTAAGGCTTCAGCTTCTTGGCGGCAAAATGCACACCGTAGCACATTTTCTGGTAGTGAGGGTAGTTCTGCTTGGAGGTCGACAGTACCTCGCTCAGGTAATATACCGGTCTCTGGAAAGGGAGCGCCTTGCCTTCCTCCTTGCGCTCGACTACGATGATTGTGCTGACTACTCGGCTGGTGGCGGCGATGTACAAGAGCATGGGCTCTTTAGGAGTCGGAGCCGCCAACACAGGGGGAGTAGTCAACATCTTTTTCAGTTGGAGAAATGCTTCGTCCGCCTTGTTGTTCCACTCAAAAAAGGTGGTCTTCTTCATCAATTGATACAAGGGCAGAGCTTTCTCACCCAGCCGACTGATGAATCGGCTGATGGATGCAAGACAGCCGGTGAACTTCTGCACGTCTAACAGTCGGCTGGGTACCTCCATCCTCTCGATGGCCTTGATCTTCATGGGGTTGCACTCTATGTCGCGTTCGGAGACCAGGAAACCAAGGAGTTGGCTGGCTGGTACTCCGAAAACGCACTTCTCAGGGTTGAGCTTGATCTGGAATCGGCGCAGGTTCTCAAAGGTCTCCTTGAGGTCTTCCAACAGCGTCCCGCGCTTCTCCGTCTTCACCACCGAATCATCCACGTAGACATGGGAATTCCTGCCGAGTTGCTTGAGGAGGCACTTCTGCATGCAACGCTGAAAGGTGGCGCCGTCATTCCTCAAGCCGAACGTCATCGTCAGGTAGCAGAAGGCTCCGAATGGCGTGATGAAGGCGGTCTTCAGTCTGTCTGCTGGGTCCAGCTTGATCTGGTGATATCCTGAATATGCATCTAGGAAACTCAGCAGCTCGCATCCGGCTGTGGAGTCTATCACCTGATCGATTCTTGGCAGGGCAAACGGATCCTTTGGGCAGGCTTTGTTGAGGCTTGTGTAGTCGATGCACATCCGCCACTGTTTGTTCTTCTTCAACACCAGAACTAGGTTAGCGAGCCACTCTGGGAAAAACACTTCCATGATGAAGCCGGCCGCAAGAAGCCGGGCTATCTCCTCTCCAACAACTCTCCTCTTCTCTTCTAACAGGCGGCGCAAGGGCTGCCTGACGGGTTTTACATCTGGCCTGACGTGTAGCTTGTGCTCGGCGAATTCCGTCGGTACACCTGGCATGTCCTTGGGGGACCATGCAAAGATGTCTCGATTCTCATGGAGGAAATCGACGAGCTCGCCTTCCTATTTGCTGTCGAGGTTTGCACCTACGACTGCGTATCTCTCTGGGTGCTCCGGGTCCAAGGGTATCTTCTTGGTCTCTTTGGCCGGCTTGAATGATCCTTCTGCTTCCAACTCCTTGGGGCCGGGCGACATCTCTGGCTGCTTTTCGGCCATCGCCACGACCCGGGCAAGGAGCCGCTTCTCAGCCGCGATCACCAGGGACTCGGTCAGCCGACTGCTCTCGGCTGCACAGGCAGACGACTTCCGGTAGTCGTCGGCTACGGTCAGAATCCCCTTGGAACTCGGCATCTTCATCTTGAGGTAGGCGTAGTGAGGAACCGCCATGAACTTGGCCAACGCAGGTCGGCCAAGCAGTGCGTGGTATGGGCTCTCTAAATCCACTACTTCAAACCAGACCGGCTCTCGGCGGAAATGATCTTTGTCTCCGAAGAGGATGTCTGTCAGGATCTTGCCGATTGGCGAACAGGAAAGGCCGGGTACAATTCCATGGAACACAGTCCGGCTGCTCTGTAGCAATCTTCGCTTGATTCCAAGCTTCTCCATGGTGTCCTTGTATAGGACATTGATCCTGCTGCCTCCGTCTATCAGAACTCGCGAGAAACGGGCGGCCCGCCTATCTGTGGCCAAGGTGGCACCTAGGACCAGGGCATAAGAGCCCAGACTCGGCATCACCTCTGGGTGATCCGCTCTACTCCAACTGATAGGCCTCTCGGACCAATGCATGAACTCTGGAGTATCTGTTGCTACTGCATTTACTTCTTGCTGCTGTTGGCGCCTGCTGCGCCAGTCATCTGCCATGCTGGTGAATACCACGTAGGCTCCATGCTCATCTGGGAACTCATCTTGCACTGCACCGACTGGCCGAGCCGCTGGCTGCTGGGGAGGCGGCGGAGGCGGCGGCCCCGCAGGCGGCGGAGGAACGAGGCCGTATCCCTTGGCGATTCGGGGCCAGTGGCACTTTCGGGTGGTATGGTTTGACGGCTTCGCGCCGCTGTGGAACTTGCAGGGACCATCCAAAGTTTTCTCATAGGAGAAGGCTGGCAACCAATTGGATTTGCCGCCTTTCTGCCACTTGGCCATAGGCTGCCCCTCCGGCTGTTGATCTTCAACTGTCGCCACTTGCCGACTGTTGGAAGTCGGCTATTGGGCCTTGCGCTTGTTATCGTTCTGTTGTTGGTGCCGACTGGTGTCTCCAGCCGGGGTTTTGGGAGCCTGAGGGGTCACCTTGCCAGCCGCATTGACTTGAATCTCCGTCTTCATGGACGAGTCGGCCGTGGTGTACTTGTCTGCTATGACTAGCAGTTCGTCGAGGGTCTCTGGCTCATCGCAGAGGAGCCTGTGCTTGAGGAGGGTGCCCTCTCGGCACCCGGCAGTGAAGTACTCGATAGCCTGCACCTCATGCATGCCCTCACAGGAGTTCTGAAGCTCGCCCCAGCGCGTGAGGTAGTCGCGTGTTGACTCGTCAGGGCCTTGCACGCACAAGGAAAGCTGGCATGGCTTGGGAGGTCGCTTGTACGTGCTTGTGAAGTTACGGATGAAGGCTTCAGTGAAGTCAACCCAGCTGGTGATGCCGCGGGGCTTCAGACTGTTCAACCATGTCCGGGCCGTGCCCTGAAGCATGAGGGGAACGTACTTCACGGCAACTCGCTTGTTGCCGTTCGCTATGCTGACGGCTGTGGAGTAGTCTATCAGCCAGTTTTCCGGCTTCACGGAGCCGGTGTACTTGGGCGTGTCTCGGGGGAGCGTGAACCCCTTGGGGAAGGGCTCGTCTCGGATGCGGGGCCCAAAGCAAGGCAGACCCAGCTCGTCCTCTTCTTCCAGCGCCAGGGATCGGTGGAGTCGGTCGATCCGATGGCGGGCATCATTCTCTCCGACTCCCTCTCGACGGCCAAGGCGGCCTCCGAGAGTCGGATGCTCAACAGGCGGCGGGGAAACTCGCCGCTCTCTTCTGGGCGGGGGAGGCAGGTAGTCGTCCCACCGCTCTAATGCTCTCGGGCGGCCATCTTGGTCGCGCTCGATGGTGATGTGAGTCCGACTGTGACTGACAGCCGGCTCCTTCTCTTACCTTCCGCGGACTCTGCCAGTCGGCGTCCGAGAGGTCGCGCCTTGATCTCGGCGGGGAGGCAAGTCGTCGTTCGGTTCCTGCAGCGCATCTGCGCGGCCGCCGGCCGCGTTCTGCGTAGCAACCGCATCGAGGAGTTGATGGACTCGCTCCGTAATCAAACGTCGCTCTTTGCCCTCGAAGTTCTTCAGCTCGTCAGTCGCCGCTTGGGCGGCGCGGATGTTCTCCGCTGGGGTGGCATATATGGGGCGTTTTGCCCCGAACAAGTCAGCGACGGTCGCGCCACGCTGTCGGACCGCACCTAGACGGCTCGGCCCAGTCGGAAACGGCGAGCCACCTACGGCACGATCCATCTCGCGCTGGTATGCCTCTGACAAGCGTCTCATGCTTGCCAGCTTCTTGGCGCCTTCGATGATCTGAAGGCGGCGTGTCTCCAGTGTCTCGGTGTCTGCATCCTCTGGAATGGGCACCGTTAGGTCTTGTAGGGCCGCCTCAAGCGGGTCCTGGGCTTCTTCGCCGGAGCGCTCGTCGCAACTAATGAGGAGCACCTCCATGACGGCGCTTCCGCCGCTCTCCTCGTATGGAAACGGCTCGTCGTAGACCACCACGTTGGTGGGGAAAGTGTCGAGCGACACGGCGTCGGAGTCGACCAGCATCGGGTCGGTGGAGCCTACGGACTCCAAGTCCACGGCAGGCTCGCCGGCGACGTGGAGTTGGTCAAGGAGGCCCGCGAGGAGGCTATCGGGGCCACCCGTGCCTGCGTCAGACGCAGGCCCGTCGGAGAGGCGCACCTCGCCGACAAGTTCGGCGAGGCTGCTTGCTGCGCAGGCGGCCTCAGCGCCGCGCAGTGCATCGATGCAAACTCCATCTGGCGAGCCTGGCTGGCTGCGCTCTCCAGGGAGGAAGAGGGTTCCCGTCCAGAACAGATCTCCGGACGACGGTGCACCTCGCCCCATGGTGGGCGCCAAATGTCGGGGGTTGGGTGCGACATATGCCAAAGGATGGCTTATCATGGTGGGGGCTAGTAGAACGTCACCGGTGCCTGGAAACCGAATGAGGCGCAGGCATGCACGCCGGCGAATCTTACCCAGCTTCGGGGCTCTCCGGGGAGATAACACCCCTACTGCTACTCTGCAGGGTCTCCGCATGATCACTCAAGCAAAGTGGCTACAATGGTGCTCCTCGAGCTGTATTGGGAGGCAGGAGAGAGCAAGGCTAGTTCTCTCCTCCCTATGCTATCTGGTCTATCTCTATCAAGGTCCCAACCCTTTTCATGGGTGCCCCGGGGGGTTTATATAGGCCTACCCCCCGGGGGTACAATGGTAATCCGGCTAGGCGCGGGCCCCAGCCGTCTGTCTCTCACACCTCTGTCCTTCCCGCCGGCTTCTATGTCACATCCCTAGCTTCTGGTTTGCTCTGAGCTAGCTAGTCATATGTTGCAACATGTTTAAATTTTATGAAATTTGAAATGGGGATGACCAAGCCCTAGCACCAAAGCATTGCAAATAGGTTCAACTTCAAAATATTTTCACAGAACCCAAATTGGTTTGCAAAAATGTTCATGATTACTGGAAAAGGGTGAAAACCATATCCAGAGATGATGGATATTTTTCCAAGGCATTTTTGGATTTTTGAATAAACCATATTGTATTTGACTTTGGGCATTTAAATACTATAAATAATTTAAATGTTCAAATAAATGTTGGAAATTGTTAAGGGTCACTGAAATAATTTAGAAAGCACCCATAATTATTTCCAGGATTTTATAAAATGATTTGATATTTTAAATCAAATCAAAAACAAATTGCAGAAATAGAAAAGAGAAACAGAACAGAAATAAAAGAGAGAAGGCCACCAGGCCACCTACCTAACTTACCTGGCGCCACCAATCGGCCCAGCCGGCCCAGCCCATCTCCACCCCCTCCCCTGTCATCTTCCTCTCTCGCCAGAAGGACAGAGGCGAGGCGTGGCGCGCGCCCGAGAGGCCTCGGCCACCTCCTGCTTCCTCCTCGACGCCCGGAGATGCCACGCACCTCCCTGCCTCTCACCCTCACTCTCCCGCGTCCTTATCCTCTCCCCGGAACACTCTCCCCCTCCTCTGTTCTCCTCACCCGAACGGAGCCGCCGCCACCGACGAGAGCCACCGTGGCTACCGGCCACCCCACGGCTCACCGACGCCCCAGGAAGCTCCGCCGGTCCTCCCTCTTCCTCCTCACCAAGACGAAAGGCGCCGGAAGCCCTGGATTGGGCCAGCTTCGCCGTTCCCCTCCTCGGCCACCGCGGATCGCCGCCGTCAAATCCGTCCCCGTCCGGCCTCCCTCAAGCTCGCCGTCCACCTCTACAGTGTCTACGTGAGCTCTCCGTCCATTTCCCCCTCTCTGTTTCGTCGTTCGCGCGCCGTAGCTAGGTTATCCACCAAGGCCGAAACCCCATCGCCGCCGGCCATGGCGCCGCCATGGCCAGGGCCACCGCAGCCCGCGCCTGAGCACGTCACCGTGCTCGGTGAACCCCCAGGAGCACGTAGCCCTCCTCGTTTTCTCCTCTAGTGCGCCGTAGCTTCGCCACCGTTCGCGCCCGAACTCCGGCCACCGCGGAAGTGCTCGCCGCCGTCGTCTCCGGCCACCCCACGGCCCCTCGTGCAGCCAGCTAGGTGCGACCGTGTACGGGCTACCTTCTGGTGGCCTTCGCGCGTCCAGCCGCCGCCCGTAGCGCAACCCCGGTGAACATCCGCCGCGTTTCGTGTCGCCGCCGGCCGAACTCCGGTGGCCAGTGACGTGGCGCTGTCATTAGCCACTAATGACGCACTAACCAACCCCCTAGGCCACTGACTGTGGGCCCCACCCCTGGTCAAACCCCAGTCAGCGCTGGGTTTGACCGGGATTAGGTCCTGTGTCACTGACGTGTGGACCCCGCACGTCAGGTTTGACCTGGACCTGGCCGTTGACTCGCTGACGTCATGCTGGCGTCAGGCTTACGCAGCTAAATCATTTTCTGGAATTATTTTAATTCTAAATATTCAGGAAATTTCAGAAAATGATTAAAACTTCAATAAATCATAGAAATTCAACCGTAACTCCAAATTAAATAATTTATATATGAAAAATTATCAGAAAAATTCAAGGAATCCATCTGTACCATTTTCATGCATGTTAGAACAACTTATAGCTGCTGTTTAGCACAAATCATATAAAGGGCATTTAAATAATCACATATGGAGTTTGAATTTGAATCTTGTATTCAAACCAACTTCATTTAATCTGTTGCTAGTTGCATTAGCTCAAAACACATTCATTTTGCCATGTCATGATCATGCATCATATTGTGCATTGCATTGATTGTGTTCCCTTCTGTGTTGCCGGTATTTGTCCCCTCTCGATAGACGTGATACCGATGATGTGATCGTTGACACTGATGAAGACTCAATGTTATCTTCAGAAGTGCCAGGCAAGCAAAACCCCCTTGTTCATTCCGATACAATCCTACTCTCTCGCTCCTGCTCTCTTTTAATGCATTAGGACAACAACGATTCAACTGTTACTTGCTGCGGTAGCTGAACCCCTTTATCCTTTGGATGACATGTCATTGCCACAGTAAATAGATGAAACCCACTAGCATGAGTAGGAGTTGTTTGAGCCCTATTGTGCCTACTCATTCATGTTTGTTTGTCATGCCTGCTACTGCTCAGAGTTGAGTCAGGTCTGATTCATCAGGGATGAATCAGAGGTGTGTGAATATGTCCTACTGTGTGTGAGCTAAGTGTGTGAACACGATTTGGTAAAGGTAGCGGTGAGAGGCCATGTAGGAGTACATGGTGGGTTGTCTCATTGCAGCCGTCCTCAAGAACTGATTTCTGTGTTTGTGATCCATGATTCAGCTACTACCATACATTGGGCCCTGAAATATGACCCCGCTCGACTTCTTATTCACCCTAGTCCTTTGTCCAGGAGTTGCAAGTAGTTTCTGGTGTTTGTAGCTTACTGGAGGCCGTGGACAGCGTTGACCGTAGGGGTGGGCTGTGATGCGGTAGGTACGTGGCACGGTGTACCGGATGCCCGTTTGGTATCTCGGGAACCCTGTTCACATCGTTTGGGGCTGTGAGCGAAACTCCGGCCGGATCTCCTCATGGATGGAACCCGAATAGGCGATAAACCTGGACTAGAGACTTGAGTGTTTAGGTAGGTCGTGGTCTACACCCACGTCGGCTTTCGCTTGAAGTCTGCCGAGCACATGTCGTGTGCAGACGCTAAGTGGTGGAAACATGTATGAAGAAGTACACCCCTACAGGGTTAACATCATCTATTCGAATAGCCGTGTCCGCGGTAAAGGACTTCTGGGTTGCTTATATCAGTTCATAGACAAGTGAAAGTGGATACTCTAAAATACGCAAGATAAGCGTGAGTGCTATGGATGGCGTTCTCGTAGGGAGACGGGAGCGGATCCATAGTGGTGTATTGATATGGTGAATATGTGGACTCGTGTGCGCCACCTCAAAAGAGTTTCTTGCAGTCGTAGTTCAGGTTAGCCACCGAGTCAAAGCTGGCTTGCTGCAGTTAAACCCCACCATCCCTTTGTTGATAATGATGCATATGTAGATAGTTCTGATGTAAGTCTTGCTGGGTACATTTGTACTCACGTTTGCCTATTTTATGTTTTTGCAGAGAGACTTCAGTCTCACTAGTAATTCTGTGTGGTCTTCGACGTTTAGCTTGTTACCTCAGCTACGATCTTGTGCCCTCGGCAGGATCTGGTAGATAGTCAGGCTTCTCAGCCTTTTTCATTTATAGATGTCTGTACTCAGACATGATAGCTTCCGCTTGTGCTTTGATTTGTATGCTCTGAATGTTGGGTCGTGAGACCCCTGTTTGTAATATCTCACTCCTCGGAGCCTATTGAATAAATACTTGAGTTGTAGAGTCATGTTGTGATGCCATGTTGTATTTGCACATATCGAGCATATTGTGTGTATGTTATTGCTATGCTTGGTATGTGTGGGATCTGACTATCTAGTTGTTTATCTTTAGTAGCCTCTCTTACCGGGAAATGTCTCCTGGTGTTTCCACCGAGCCATGGTAGCTTGCTACTGCTCCGGAACACTTAGGCTGGCCGGCATGTGTCCTTCTTCGTTCCTGTGTCTGTCCCTTCTGGGAAATGTCACGCAATGAATACCGGAGTCCTGTTAGCCTGCTACAGCCCGGTTCACCGGAGTCCTGCTAGTCCAGTGCTACAGCCTGGATTCACTCGCTGATGACCGACACGTTCGATGCTGGGTCATGGATGCCTGTCCCTGTAAGTCTGTGCCACTTTGGGTTTACGACTAGCCATGTCAGCCCGGGCTCCTTATCATATGGATGCTAGCGACACTGTCATATATGTGTGCCAAAAGGCGCAAACGGTCCCGGGCTAAGGTAAGGCGACACCCGTGGGAATACCGTGCGTGAGGCCGCAAAGTGATATGAGGTGTTACATGCTAGATCGATGTGGCATTGAGTCGGGGTCCTGACAGCGTTGGTATCAGAGCTTGACTGCCTGTAGGATTACCAAGCCAAACTGGTCGAAGTTGAGTCTAGAAATTCTTTAGTTATATAAGGGAATTGATTGTGGGATGGAACGTAAGGCTCTTTTTACTCCTTATACCTCATGGCCTTCTGATCTGAGTCATCATCTTTTCTTCTACGGGGATTAAGAACTAGGCTATCTCTTCTTTCTATCAGGATCACGTGTTACTAATCCGTAGACTTAAGATTGTTGGGTTTAAGTCTCAGTTCAGTTCCTACTCCTTCCGTATGTTAATTGTTGATCTCGGAACCTTGATATTGTGCTTCTGAGTGGTTATGCCACCATTTTTGTGAATGTCTCAAATCTTTTCTGAGCATTTACAGCCGTTATGTTGTCCGAGTCATCCCAGGTTTCTAAGTAGTCTGATGCATTTGCAAATCCTTTCTTCCCGTTTCAATGTTCCCATGGGCCAGATTAACCACACTAATCAGTGACTTGAGGTACTCTGTTACCTTGACATATATGTTGGAGATATTATTATGACCCTAGGTGTCTTAGGGGATCATCTAGTAATTTTGCCATGATTTGTGTTCCCAGTGTGATGATTCTGGCCATCATTCTCGAAAGCATCCCGTGATGCTACTTAGTAATAGGTATTCTGTTCCTGGGTTCTTGAACCCGAGATTCACTCTACCTACTTCATGTTGATAGTAATTGCTAGTGCCTTTAGGATATTAGTAACCTTTGCGATAGTCCTTGAATTCCGTGGTATCTCCTTCTTCCAAATACCATGAACTACTTATGGCAGAAGTTCCTCGTTGAACTGAACGATCACAACCAGAGTGCTCTTGATGAGTTCTCCATTATATATTGTGGCTCTACCAGTTCTACCTTTCTACATGGGTTATCCGGAAGAAATATGTTGAACTTCGTTCGACATGCTAAACCATGCATCCACAACTCAGGAAATCATATGTTCTTTTGAGTTGTCCCTCTGTAGTTGTATTTGACCCTTGTCCAGCAGTTGATAGTCAAGTTGATGTCGTGCATTCGTGTTCACCGATGCTCGTTATTCTTGTGGTCCGTCAAGCCGTTCTAGTTCGGAATGACTAGGAGAAACAAACTCCAGTACCTCTTCCATATCCAGGATTGAGTCAAAGAAGTTGTATGCCGCATATCAAATGCCAATCCAGCTTTTGGTTCTGTTCTACCTTGGAGTATTACCCCTTTATGTCAGAATTGTCATGAGAACTGCACCAACTCTCATGAATTTTGACGTAGTGATACTTCTCACCATCATTAGTCATTCCTCGGCCCTCGTGTTGATGCAACCGGAATACCGACAAATGAATTGAGATGTGTGAAATCAATACTCCCAGCAACCTCGTTGCTTGGTAGTTAAAGGATAATAATTTCATTCTTAGCGTGTTGGTTTTTGAATCATCCTTCTAAGACTGATCGTGCTACCTAGTCCTTATTTCGGTGCACCCTTCGATTGATGAGTTAGGATCTTGTCAAGTCCTCACTCATTTGATCATATCGTCTTGCCCTCAAAAGCGAGATTGTTCCCGAGCTTAGTGACATACCGGTGGTTCGTGATTTTCCAAATATCTTCTCGGAAGTATTACCAGGTTGTTCCCTGACTGTTATGTTGAGCTCGTGATCAAGTTGGTTTCTTGTGAACCACCTTCTCTCCAAGAATCGGTGTTAGATATCCTTGAGCTAGTTGGTTAAGCTAGACAACAACTTGGAGAGTTGGAAGATAAAAGCTTGCCTGACTTAGTTCGTCCCAAAGGAATATTCTTGTGTAGTGTGTGTTGAAGAAAGATGATATCTTCATCGATTGGTCCTTGTGATCAGTTGCTGGACCTATTGTCTTATCAATCCTTTGATTTGAGTGTGGGCTATCGTCAAACCAAATCAGTACCAACGATGCTCGTAATGTTGTCTTATTTGTGGTTGATCCCTCGAGCATACACCATTACATCTTTGGTCTGACCAATGCTATCACCGTGTTCACTTAACTATGGAATTCCTTTTAAAAGGAAACCCGGATGAATTGTTGTTGAGCCCATTGACAACATCCTTATCTCCTCCATGATTCTGTTGAACATTAAGCTAGTGTTGGAAACTTTTGAAAGCATTTGTTCATGCTAGATCATGAAGCATATGTTCGGATGTAAGAAGTGACTTCCTCTAGTTCATGTGCATTTGATGCAAGTTGCCGCCGTGGACTCGAGAAAGTCAATGTTGCTTCCTCTGGAATCATCGCAAGTCAGTCATGCACACGTGCGAAGTATTCTGTGGTCTGGAGACTTGCAACCTTCATTCCATATGTGTATCCTAGCACACCAAGCCACTGACTGATTTGTTCAAGGAGAAGGAGTATCTTCATAAGAGCTAATCCGGACTTATGAAAGAACTTCGATATCCTTGCTGATGGTTCCCAACCAGAACTCGGTAGTGTTTTATTATAAGACTACCATGTGGGCATGCTTGTCTGGGACAACGTGTTCACATGTTTGTAGCAGAACCAACTCATGTTTTGGAGCTTGCTATCGTAGTTCATCTCCCGAGAATCCCGCAACGTCATCTCGTCGATTTGTGTTGCAAACTTTCATTTGTCTTCCTAGACTCGATGAGTCTGGAATATCCTGACACCAACCAGATCTGAATCTCAGGCAGATATGATGGTTGGAACATTTTCCAAGAACTATAATATTGGTCTCTCGATAACCGGTAAAGTGGATGTCGTGGCCAACACACCCAACCGGAAGACCTATTATTGTAGTATCTTGATTGAAGAAGTTGGCCACCTCCCCTAAGGATTTCGTAGGATTTACTCCCTAGTTGCCCCTATGGATTTCTGAGATCCCGAAGTCCGACCTTTTTACTTGATGTTCTAGATATCAAACCATATCTATGAATGGGTTACACTAGCACATCAAGGAGAACATTAGAAGCGGAGTGCTAAATGTCTCTCGGTCGATCATCCAGATTTTGTTTCCTTGGCCTCGCTAAGGTGAAATCTGAGAAGGTGTTATCTTCCTTTGCATCTGCATCCTCCATCACCATTCATCATGGTAGTAAGTTGTGTTACCGGACCCTTGACACGGATGTTGTTAAAACCTTGATGATTATGGAATTGCTCAAGTTCTTGAGAGCACGCGCAAGTGCTAGGTTTGATCGTCGGCCTTAACTGTATAGCGCTCTCAGTTTCCTCGGCAATGCTATGACCTTTTCAAACAGTAAATTCACTCTCTATTGTTGGGTTCTTCCCCAGTTACCAGAATCATTCCCATCATTTGCATTTTTTCCCAGCTTGCACCGCCAATGTGCCATTCTACCATGGGTCTCTTCCATTTCCGGTGACAAGCAAATTCATCCATTACGTTGTCTTCAACAAGGTAATCCACATCATCCAAGTCCGAGTATGCCATTCTACCGACCCCCCCTCCAAACGATCGGTCGAGAATTGCCTTAGGTTGGTTTAAAGAGTCTCAATGATCTCTGAATCAAAGGTAATTCTTTTTGCCACTTAAGGGGATATTTCTACGAGTCACCTTCCCTAAGGTGCATCGTTATGGTATTATGGAAACTCAACTCCTCGCTACATTGACAACCGTTCACCACCCTCTTAGGTGTTGAATTGTGGTCTACCTAGTGAACCTTCGTCATCTGCTTCACTCCATTCCTATGGATGTGTGCTTCGCCTCTCAGCTCGAGAGATGTTGCTATGTCTCATTCCGTGAGTTAATCCTGAGTTGTTCGACCTTCGAGAAGAACGATTCTTTTAGGGTTTTTTCCTTTCCTCTCGTGGTCATGTTAGTTGGAGTTCTCAGAGCAAGACTTCGAGACAATGATGGTGAACGAATCAACGTTCAATTGAAGTGCAACTGGATCGTGAAGATTATACTAGTTTGCGTTCCCCCTTCACCTTACCCTACGCTTGAATCTCGAGACGAGATTCTTGTTTAGTGGGGGTGAGTTGTCACATCCCTAGCTTCTGGTTTGCTCTGAGCTAGCTAGTCATATGTTGCAACATGTTTAAAATTTATGAAATTTGAAATGGGGATGACCAAGCCCTAGCACCAAAGCATTGCAAATAGGTTCAACTTCAAAATATTTTCACAGAACCCAAATTGGTTTGCAAAAATGTTCATGATTACTGGAAAAGGGTGAAAACCATATCCAGAGATGATGGATATTTTTCCAAGGCATTTTTGGATTTTTGAATAAACCATATTGTATTTGACTTTGGGCATTTAAATACTATAAATAATTTAAATGTTCAAATAAATGTTGGAAATTGTTAAGGGTCACTGAAATGATTCAGAAAGCACCCATAATTATTTCCAGGATTTTATAAAATGATTTGATATTTTAAATCAAATCAAAAACAAATTGCAGAAACAGAAAAGAGAAACAGAACAGAAATAAAAGAGAGAAGGCCACCAGGCCACCTACCTAACTTACCTGGCGCCACCAATCGGCCCAGCCGGCCCAGCCCATCTCCACCCCCTCCCCTGTCGTCTTCCTCCCTCGCCAGAAGGACAGAGGCGAGGCGTGGCGCGCGCCCGAGAGGCCTCGGCCACCTCCTGCTTCCTCCTCGACGCCCGGAGATGCCACGCACCTCCCTGCCTCTCACCCTCACTCTCCCGCGTCCTCATCCTCTCCCCGGAACACTCTCCCCCTCCTCTGTTCTCCTCACCCGAACGGAGCCGCCGCCACCGACGAGAGCCACCGTGGCTACCGGCCACCCCACGGCTCACCGACGCCCCAGGAAGCTCCGCCGGTCCTCCCTCTTCCTCCTCACCAAGACGGAAGGCGCCGGAAGCCCTAGATGGGGCCAGCTTCGCCGTTCCCCTCCTCGGCCACCGCGGATCGCCGCCGTCAAATCCGTCCCCGTCCGGCCTCCCTCAAGCTCGCCGTCCACCTCTACAGGGTCTACGTGAGCTCTCCGTCCGTTTCCCCCTCTTTGTTTCGTCGTTCGCGCGCCGTAGCTAGGTTATCCACCAAGGCCGAAACCCCATCGCCGCCGGCCATGGCGCCGCCGTGGCCAGGGCCACCGCAGCCCGCGCCTGAGCACGTCACCGTGCTCGGTGAATCCCCAGGAGCACGTAGCCCTCCTCGTTTTCTCCTCTACTGCGCCGTAGCTTCGCCACCGTTCGCGCCTGAACTCCGGCCACCGCGGAAGTGCTCTCCGCCGTCGTCTCCGGCCACCCCATGGCCCCTCGTGCAGCCAGCTAGGTGCGGCCGTGTACGGGCTACCTTCTGGTGGCCTTCGCGCGTCCAGCCGCCGCCCGTAGCGCAACCCCGGTGAACATCCGCCGCGTTTCGTGTCGCCGCCGGCCGAACTCCAGTGGCCAGTGACGTGGCGCTGTCATTAGCCACTAATGACGCACTAACCAACCCCCTAGGCCACTGACTGTGGGCCCCACCCCTGGTCAAACCCCAGTCAGCGCTGGGTTTGACCGGGATTAGGTCCTGTGTCACTGACGTGTGGACCCCGCACGTCAGGTTTGACCTGGACCTGGCCGTTGACTCGCTAACGTCATGCTGGCGTCAGGCTTACGCAGCTAAATCATTTTCTGGAGTTATTTTAATTCTAAATATTCAGGAAATTTCAGAAAATGATTAAAACTTCAATAAATCATAGAAATTCAACCGTAACTCCAAATTAAATAATTTATATATGAAAAATTATCAGAAAAATTCAAGGAATCCATCTGTACCATTTTCATGCATGTTAGAACAACTTATAGCTGCTGTTTAGCACAAATCATATAAAGGGCATTTAAATAATCACATATGGAGTTTGAATTTGAATCTTGTATTCAAACCAACTTCATTTAATCTGTTGCTAGTTGCATTAGCTCAAAACACATTCATTTTGCCATGTCATGATCATGCATCATATTGTGCATTGCATTGATTGTGTTCCCTTCTGTGTTGCCGGTATTTGTCCCCTCTCGATAGACGTGATACCGATGATGTGATCGTTGACACTGATGAAGACTCAATGTTATCTTCAGAAGTGCCAGGCAAGCAAAACCCCCTTGTTCATTCCGATACAATCCTACTCTCTCGCTCCTGCTCTCTTTTAATGCATTAGGACAACAGCGATTCAACTGTTACTTGCTGCGGTAGCTGAACCCCTTTATCCTTTGCATGACCTGTCATTGCCACAGTAAATAGATGAAACCCACTAGCATGAGTAGGAGTTGTTTGAGCCCTGTTGTGCCTACTCATTCATGTTTGTTTGTCATGCCTGCTACTGCTTAGAGTTGAGTCAGGTCTGATTCATCAGGGATGAATCAGAGGTGTGTGAATATGTCCTACTGTGTGTGAGCTAAGTGTGTGAACACGATTTGGTAAAGGTAGCGGTGAGAGGCCATGTAGGAGTACATGGTGGGTTGTCTCATTGCAGCCGTCCTCAGGAACTGAGTTCTGTGTTTGTGATCCATGATTCAGCTACTACCATACATTGGGCCCTGAAATATGACCCCGCTCGACTTCTTATTCACCCTAGTCCTTTGTCCAGGAGTTGCAAGTAGTTTCTGGTGTTTGTAGCTTACTGGAGGCCGTGGACAGCGCTGACCGTAGGGGTGGGCTGTGATGCGGTAGGTACGTGGCACGGTGTACCGGATGCCCGTTTGGTATCTCGGGAACCCTGTTCACATCGTTTGGGGCTGTGAGCGAAACTCCGGCCGGATCTCCTCATGGATGGAACCCGAATAGGCGATAAACCTGGACTGGAGACTTGAGTGTTTAGGTAGGTCGTGGTCTACACCCACGTCGGCTTTCGCTTGAAGTCTGCCGAGCACATGTCGTGTGCAGACGCTAAGTGGTGGAAACATGTATGAAGAAGTACACCCCTGCAGGGTTAACATCATCTATTCGAATAGCCGTGTCCGCGGAAAAGGACTTCTGGGTTGCTTATATCAGTTCATAGACAAGTGAAAGTGGATACTCTAAAATACGCAAGATAAGCATGAGTGCTATGGATGGCGTTCTCGTAGGGAGACGGGAGCGGATCCATAGTGGTGTATTGATATGGTGAATATGTGGACTCGTGTGCGCCACCTCAAAAGAGTTACTTGCAGTCGTAGTTCAGGTTAGCCACCGAGTCAAAGCTGGCTTGCTGCAGTTAAACCCCACCATCCCTTTGTTGATAATGATGCATATGTAGATAGTTCTGATGTAAGTCTTGCTGGGTACATTTGTACTCACGTTTGCCTATTTTATGTTTTTGCAGAGAGACTTCAGTCTCACTAGTAATTCCGCGTGGTCTTCGACGTTTAGCTTGTTACCTCAGCTACGATCTTGTGCCCTCGGCAGGATCTGGTAGATAGTCAGGCTTCTCAGCCTTTTTCATTTATAGATGTCTGTACTCAGACATGATAGCTTCCGCTTGTGCTTTGATTTGTATGCTCTGAATGTTGGGTCGTGAGACCCCTGTTTGTAATATCTCACTCGTCGGAGCCTATTGAATAAATACTTGAGTTGTAGAGTCATGTTGTGATGCCATGTTGTATTTGCACATATCGAGCATATTGTGTGTATGTTATTGCTATGCTTGGTATGTGTGGGATCTGACTATCTAGTTGTTTATCTTTAGTAGCCTCTCTTACCGGGAAATGTCTCCTAGTGTTTCCACCGAGCCATGGTAGCTTGCTACTGCTCCGGAACACTTAGGCTGGCCGGCATGTGTCCTTCTTCGTTCCTGTGTCTGTCCCTTCGGGGAAATGTCACGCGATGAATACCGGAGTCCTGTTAGCCTGCTACAGCCCGGTTCATCGGAGTCCTGCTAGCCCAGTGCTACAGCCTGGATTCACTCGCTGATGACCGACACGTTCGATGCTGGGTCATGGATGCCTGTCCCTGTAAGTCTGTGCCACTTTGGGTTTACGACTAGCCATGTCAGCCCGGGCTCCTTATCATATGGATGCTAGCGACACTGTCATATACGTGTGCCAAAAGGCGCAAACGGTCCCGGGCTAAGGTAAGGCGACACCCGTGGGAATACCGTGCGTGAGGCCGCAAAGTGATATGAGGTGTTACATGCTAGATCGATGTGGCATTGAGTCGGGGTCCTGACAGCGTTGGTATCAGAGCTTGACTGCCTGTAGGATTACCAAGCCAAACTGGTCGAAGTTGAGTCTAGAAAGTCTTTAGTTATATAAGGGAATTGATTGTGGGATGGAACGTAAGGCTCTTTTTACTCCTTATACCTCATGGCCTTCTGATCTGAGTCATCATCTTTTCTTCTACGGGGATTAAGAACTAGGCTATCTCTTCTTTCTATCAGGATCACGTGTTACTAATCCGTAGACTTAAGATTGTTGGGTTTAAGTCTCAGTTCAGTTCCTACTCCTTCCGTATGTTAATTGTTGATCTCGGAACCTTGATATTGTGCTTCTGAGTGGTTATGCCACCATTTTTGTGAATGTCTCAAATCTTTTCTGAGCATTTACAGCCGTTATGCTGTCCGAGTCATCCCAGGTTTCTAAGTAGTCTGATGCATTTGCAAATCCTTTCTTCCCGTTTCAATGTTCCCATGGGCCAGATTAACCACACTAATCAGTGAGTTGAGGTACTCTGTTACCTTGACATATATGTTGGAGATATTATTATGACCCTAGGTGTCTTAGGGGATCATCTAGTAATTTTGCCATGATTTGTGTTCCCAGTGTGATGATTCTGGCCATCATTCTCGAAAGCATCCCGTGATGCTACTTAGTAATAGGTATTCTGTTCCTGGGTTCTTGAACCCGAGATTCACTCTACCTACTTCATGTTGATAGTAATTGCTAGTGCCTTTAGGATATTAGTAACCTTTGCGATAGTCCTTGAATTCCGTGGTATCTCCTTCTTCCAAATACCATGAACTACTTATGGCAGAAGTTCCTCGTTGAACTGAACGATCACAACCAGAGTGCTCTTGATGAGTTCTCCATTATATATTGTGGCTCTGCCAGTTCTACCTTTCTACATGGGTTATCCGGAAGAAATATGTTGAACTTCGTTCGACATGCTAAACCATGCATCCACAACTCAGGAAATCATACGTTCTTTTGAGTTGTCCCTCTGTAGTTGTATTTGACCCTTGTCCAGCAGTTGATAGTCAAGTTGATGTCGTGCATTCGTGTTCACCGATGCTCGTTATTCTTGTGGTCCGTCAAGCCGTTCTAGTTCGGAATGACTAGGAGAAACAAACTCCAGTACCTCTTCCATATCCAGGATTGAGTCAAAGAAGTTGTATGCCGCAGATCAAATGCCAATCCAGCTTTTGGTTATGTTCTACCTTGGAGTATTACCCCTTTATGTCAGAATTGTCATGAGAACTGCACCAACTCTCATGAATTTTGACGTAGTGATACTTCTCACCATCATTAGTCATTCCTCGGCAAAGTGATATGAGGTGTTACATGCTAGATCGATGTGGCATTGAGTCGGGGTCCTGACATTCTGGGGCCCGCCGACTGGTGAGTCCCGCGGACAGGCCTGACACTGTGCGGCGCCCCTAATGACGCAAGCTTGGTCATTGGGTCGTGGCAACAGTGCCGCCGACTATCGGGCGATCACTGTCGCCATTCCTCGTCTACTCTGGTTAATGGCTTGTGGGGCCCTGGAGGGGAGGCTGCCGACTCCAGGGAGGCCGACTCCCACAGGGGCCGTCTTCGGGGCGCTCAGGCCGCCTTTGGTCCACCCACTGACAGGCGGCCCCGCGGTGTTCGGGCCGTACAGGCCGGCGTCGTGGGTACAGTGCGTCGCGCACTATGGCTGAGGTCAGGGCAGACATGGCAACAGTGCCGCGCCTCGCCGGAGATCTTCCGGTGATACAGCTCACTGTAGCCATGCTGGTCCCTCGTAGGCAGGGGGAACGGCCACGTCGCGACCGTACCCCGCATCAGTCTTCAGGAAGAGTCATGGGCCGACTCCCATAGTCGGCCTCTCTGAAGGTCGCCAGCTTGGAGTCGGCTTGTCTTGGAGTCGCCGTCTGGGACTCGGCTTGTCCTGGAGTCGCCGTCTGGGACTCGGCTTGTCCTGGGGTCGCCGTCTGGGACTCGGCTTGAGGGGCGCGGCCTGCCCCGATGTCTTGAAAGATCCTGGGACCCGGGTTAGCCTACCCGTGGCCCATTACTCCGACATTTATGTCCGGATCCTCTTCGGAGGCCGGATCAAGGGATCTTCCCGGATCCTCGGGTTGTGGGGCCGGACTATGTATGCCTTCCATATCCCGACGCAGTTCCTGCGTCAAAATCATAAAGTAAGATACTTAACTTTGAAAGCATGGGTCGGATAAATAAATGTCCGCTTACCCAGCTCCGAGGGTTATTCATGGAGAACCCGTTCAATGGGCTCGTCTGGAGGAAATCCTCCTTCTCCCCCTTGTACAAGCCAGACAGAATCTTCACCAGATCTGTGGCCGATCCTGGCCCCTTGCGGCCATGACGGGTGGCATCATGGGGTCGCCCCTATATTGGAGCGGCTGCACCCCTCGCATAATGCACGTGGCCATGACTCCAATCATGGTCAATCCGGAATGGGCCAGCAACCTTATCCGGCCCATCAAATAATGGATGCTCCTGTCTTCCTCCTGTTGAGGGCTCCGCGGGCGCCAACTTAGGCGTTTCTTCAGAGGAGCCTTGCTGAACTCTGGGAGGCCGATCCGAACTGGGTCCGGCAGTGGAGCATCTTCTACGTAAAACCATTCCGAAGGCCAGTCTTCGGACGCCTTCTTTGGGGTTCCGGATGGATATCCGGTCCCGGCGATGCGCCATATTTCGGCTTCGCCCACTTGATATATTGACCCCTTGTGAGAATGGGGTACGAGGCAAAATAGTCTCCTCCACAGCGCAAAATGGGGCTCGATGCCCAAAAACAGCTCGCAAAGAGCTACGAAACCCGCGATGTGCAGAATAGAGGCGGGCGTGAGGTGATGAAGCTGGAGTCCATAGAACTCCAGAAGCCCCCGGAGGAACGGATGTACGGGAAATCTGAGCCCCCTTATTAGATAAGGGACAAAGCACACCTGCTCTCCTTTGGAGGGACTAGGGGTGGACTCCGTTTGCTTTCCACCTTTGTAGGTGGCCAGCCCAGCTCGAACCGGGACCATAAAGGTCGGAGGAAGGTATCCCTCCGCTTGGAGCGTCACCAGCTCGTTGTGCGGAACTGAACATCTCCTCCAATCTCCTGGCGGAGGGCTGGGAGCGCGAGAGGAGGAGTCGCGTCGACGGTCCATGATGGAATGGATTTTTGGTCAGAAGCACTCCGATGAGTACTCGCGGAAGGAAGATGGTGTGATTTGGATCTGGATTCTTGCCTCTCTTATAGGCAAGTTACTTGCGCAACTAGGGGGTAAAATATAAAAATACCCTGGCCTTTCGCATTTGTGCGACACGTGGAAGAGGGCCATTATTGGGCGTGGAAGCCAAGGAGCACAACATTGGTAAGGAAGCCGGACACTATTCGGCAAGCACATGGAATTTGGAGGAGAACCCGCCTTGCAACGTCGAAGACAATGTACGCGCTGGACTCATCGTCATTGAAGCCTGGTTCGGGGGCTACTGAGGGAGTCCTGGACTAGGGGGTGTCCAGATAGCCGGACTATCATCATCGGCCGGACTCCAAGACTATGAAGATACAAGATTGAAGACTTCATCCCGTGTTCGGATGGGACTTTCCTTGGCGTGGAAGGCAAGCTTGGCAATACGGATATGTAGATCTCCTACCATTGTAACCGACTCTATGTAACCCTAGCCCTCTCCGGTGTCTATATAAACCAGTGGGTTTTAGTCTGTAGGACGAACAACCATTACAACAATCATACCTTAGGCTAGCTTCTAGGGTTTAGCCTCCTTGATCTTGTGGTAGATCCACTCTTGTACTACCCATATCATCAATATCAATCAAGCAGGAGTAGGGTTTTACCTCCATCGAGAGGGCCCGAACCTGGGTAAAAACATCGTGTCCCTTGTCAACTATTACCATCCGCCTAGACGCACAGTTCGGGACCCCCTACCCGAGATCCGCCGGTTTTGACACCGACAATTGGTCTCACCGAGATTACGTTATGCCCTAACCCTAATCATATCGGTCCCACCGAGTTGCATGTCGGTCCCACCGAAAATCCTAACGGTCACTAGATTTTCTAAATCGGTCTAACCGAGTTTCTCAATTCGGTCCCACCGAGTTTGGTAAGTTGTGTGTAATGGTTAGATTTTGTGTGGAGCCTATATATACCCCTCCACCTCCTCTTTATTCGTGGAGAGAACCATCAGAACAAACCTACACTTCCAACTTGCTGTTTCTGAGAGAGAACCACATACTCATGTGTTGAGGCCAAGATATTCCATTACTACCATATGAATCTTGATCTCTAGCTTTCCCCAAGTTGCTTTCCACTCAAATCTTCTTTACACCAAATCCAAATCGTGTGAGAGAGAGTTGAGTGTTGGGGAGACTAACATTTGAAGCACAAGAGCAAGGAGTTCATCATCAACACACCATTTGTTACTTCTTGGAGAGTGGTTGCTACCTCTTGAGCACTGCGTTGGATTTCCCCGAAGAGGAGAGGATGGTGCAGCAAAGTAGCATAAGTATTTCCCTCAATTTTTGAGAACCAAGGTATCAATCCAGTAGGATACCACGCACAAGTCCCTCGTACCTACACAAAACGATAGCAACTCGCAACCAACGCTTAGGGGTTGTCAATCCCTTCACGGTCACTTACGAGAGTTAGATCTGATAGAGATAATATTTTTCGTATTTTTGATAGATAGATGCAAAGTAAAAAGTAAAGGTAAATAAAAAAATCAAGTAAATAAAGTGATATAGATTGATATGATGAGAATAGACCCGGGGGCCATAGGTTTCACTAGAGGCTTCTCTCAAGAGCATAAGTATTCTACGGTGGGTGAACAAATTACTGTTGAGCAATTGACAGAATTGAGCATAGTTATGAGTATATCTAGGCAATGATCATGTATATAGGCATCACGTCCAAAACAAGTAGATCGAAATGATTCTGCATCTACTACCATTACTCCACTCATCGACCGCTATCCAGCATGCATCTAGAGTATTAAGTTAAAAACAGAGTAACGCCATAAGCAAGATGACATGATGTAGAGGGATAAATTCATGCAATATGATAAAAACCCCATCTTTTAAACTCGATGGCAACAATACAATACGTGCCTTGCAACTCTTTCTGTCACTGAGTAAGGACACCGCAAGGTTGAACCCAAAGCTAAGCACTTCTCCCATTGCAAGAACTACCAATCTAGTTGGCCAAACTAAAAAGATAATTCGAAGAGACTTGCAAAGATAACTCAATCATACATAAAAGAATTCAGAGAAGAATCAAATATTTTCCATAGATAATACTGGATCATAAACCCACAATTCATCGGTCTCAACAAACACACCGCAAAAAGAAGATTACTGTCGGTGTCAAAACCGGCGGATCTCGGGTAGGGGGTCCCGAACTGTGCGTCTAGGCGGATGGTAACAGGAGACAAGGGACACGATGTTTTTACCCAGGTTCGGGCCCTCTCGATGGAGGTAAAACCCTACTCCTGCTTGATTGATATTGATGATATGGGTAGTACAAGAGTGGATCTACCACGAGATCAAGGAGGCTAAACCCTAGAAGCTAGCCTATGGTATGATTGTTGTGTCCTACGGACTAAAACACTCCGGCTTATATAGACATCGGAGAGGGCTAGGGTTACACAGAGTCGGTTACAATGGTAGGAGATCTACATATCCGTATCGCCAAGCTTGCCTTCCACGCCAAGGAAAGTCCCATCCGGACATGGGACGAAATCTTGTATCTTCATACTCTTGGAGTCCGGCCGACGGTGATAGTTCGGCTATCCGGACACCCCCTAGTCTAGGACTCCCTCAGTAGCTCCCGAACCAGGCTTCAATGACAATGAGTCCGGCGCGCATGTTGTCTTCGGCATTGCAAGGCGGGTTCTTCTCCAAATTCCATGTACTCGCGAATGGTGTCCGGCTTTTTATAAATGTTGCGCTCCTTGGCTTCCACGTCCAATAATGTCCATCTTCCACGTGTCGTACGAATGCGAAAAGCCAGGGCGTATTTACATTCCACCCCCTAGCTGCACGAATGAGCTGCCTATAAAGAGAGGCGAGGATCTAGATCCGAATCACACCATCCTCCTTCCGCGAGTATTCATCGGAGCCCCTATGACCAAAAATCCATTCCATCATGCATAGTCGACGTGGCTCCTCCTCTCAGCTCCCAGCCCTCAGCCAGGAGATTGGGGGAGATGCTCGGTCCCGCATAGTGAGCTGGTGATGCTCCAAGCCGAGGGATTTCTTCCCCCAGCCTTTATGGTGCCGGTTCGAGCCGGACTTGCCACCTACAAGGGCGGAAAGCAGGCGGAGAGTGTCTCCAATTCCACCAAAGGAGAGCGGGTATGCTTCGTCCCTTATCTAATAAGAGGACTCGGATTTCCCATACATCCTTTTCTCCGGGGGCTCCTGGAGTTTTATGGGCTCCAGCTTCACCACCTTACGCCTGCCTCCATCCTGCACATCGCGGGCTTTGTGGCCCTTTGCGAGCTGTTCTTGGGCGTCGAGGCCCATTTTGCACTGTGGAAGAGACTATTCTGCCTCGTACCCTGTTCTTATGAGGGGTCGATATATCAAGTGGGCGGAGCCGAATTATGGCGCATCGCCGGGACCGGATATCTATCCGGAACCCCGAAGAAGGCGTCCGAAGACTGGCCTTCGGAATGGTTTTATATGGAAGAAGACCCACTACCGGACCCAGTTCGGATCGGCCTCCCGGAGTTCAGCAATGCTCCTCTGAAGAAACGCCTGAGTTGGCGCCCACGGAGCCCTCAACGGGAGAATGATAGGGACGTCCAGTATCTGATGGTCCGAATAAGGTTATTGGCCCATTCCGGATTGAGCATGACTGGGGTCATGGCCACATGGATCATGAGAGGGGTGCAGCCGCTTCAATATAGGGGCCACCCCATGTGGGATCTCAATGGGGAGGATGATGCCACCCGTCATGGCCGCAAAGGGCCAGGATCGGTAGCCGATCTGGTGAAGATCCTGTCCGGACTGTACAAAGGGGAGAAGGAGGACTTCTTCCGTGCTAGTCCATTGAAACGGATTTTCCATGAACAACCCTCAGAGCTGGGTAAGCGGATGTTTGTCTAGCCGATCCATATTCCCAAAGTTAAGTGTCTCACTTTGTGATTTTGACGCAGGAACTGCGCCGGGCTGTAGAGGACATACACAGGCCGGCTCCACAACCCGAGGATCCGGAACGATCCCTCGATCCGGCCTCCGAAGAGGATCCGGACTTAAAGGTGGAGCTGATCGATGGGGTGTTCCACCAACTTAGCATCGATAATGCTTTGGTCGCCATTACGGCCGACTACCCCAGAATATCTCCGATTTCCCAGGTAACTGTGACCGGAGTCCTGATACCATTACTTATCCATGCTTATTTGACCACCGCATAACAATGGTGTTCCGCAGGAGGTTCCTTCGAGGCGGGAAGCCGAACCCGCGGCGGCTGGCCAACAAGGGGTAGGTCGGCCCAGCAGGCGGAAAAGAAGTGTGGCACGGATCGAGACGTCGCCACAACGGTATGTCGTGCCACCACGTTTCCAGGAAAGATTCCTGGAAGGCATATTAACGTTCATGGTTTTTTCAGGAGAAAGAGCGCTCGCTGGACTGTGTCCGGAGAGATTGTCAATCAAACCTCCGCCAGCCAGGCTCCAACGCCAGGTCCAGAGGGGGAGGCAAACGCAAAGCGCGCGTCGGGTGCTCCTCCAACGGAGGACGCCGATCGGTTGTCCGCCACCAGATCTGAGGTGGAGAGCGCCATGAATCACAGGCGCCGCCGGACAGTTCTTCATGACGCATGCTTTTCCCCGGAGGCGTTAAATGCCTTCAATTCGGGAAATGCGCACCTCCGTGCCGCTCAAGATGGTCTAGCCAGAGCCACGGAGTAGTATGTGAAAGACATACGGGTGAGAAATTTTGTCAGTTATATATGCCAGTAGCCCCCGAGACTTAAAATAGTTAGAATAACTAATTTAAGGATCATTTGCTATGCAGGATCTTACGGAGAAGAATACCCACCTGTCCCAGGAGCTTCAAGAGTGCAAGGCCCAACTTGAGGCCGCACTAGCCGCCACGGGAGGAGCCACAGAGACCCCCTCCGGTAATATATACTTTTGAAAGAGAAGTAGTTTGTGAAGTGCAGCGTATACATGGGTCTGACAATAATATTGCAGATGGTGCCGGACTAGATCCGGATAGGCAGCAGCTACTTCGCCAGCTGAAGGCTGGCGAGAAGGTGCTTACAAGAGTGCGGCAGGAGAAGAATAACCTCCAAGATGCCAACACTCAGCTGGGCCAGTAACTAAAAGATGTTCGTGTCCAGCTGTCTTACTCCATGAAGGAGAATCTACGGCTTCATCACGGCATTTATAGTAAGTGCTTGAACGAACTTTTGAAAAGAAGAGTTCGGCAAGGAAGTCGATTAACATGAACATGTCTGTAGGTATGCTCACGGGCCGTCCTATAGAGGAAATGCCCGGTCCAATGGGTGACCAACTTCCCGAACTGCTGCAACTGCACGAACGAGTTCGACAGGTGATGAGTGGCGTCGCCCAGGCCTTATGGTCGTCCGTCTCCCTACCCGAGGGTCTTGGAGAGCTTGCGGAGAAGCTTCAGGGAGCACGGCGGCGCTTCCATCTGTGGAAGATATCGGCCTGCCGTCAAGGTGCCAGGGAGGCCTGGGCCGTGGTGAAGACGCGGTACAGGAAGGCTGATCCAAACCACATGGCCGAGGTCGGACCTGTGGGGCCTGATGGTAAGGAGATCCCTGTGAGCATAATGTACGGCCAAGTAGAGTTGGCCGTGAAGTATTCCCAGCGGGACTGTAAACTAGACACCCTGTTAGATGGAATTGAAGAGGAATATAGTCAGTCAATTTGACTATGTAATTTAAAATGACATGAAAAAAGCCTTCTAGCCGGATTGTAGATCGTTTGTCTTTGCGGACCTTTTCGCTTCAACCTCGGGACCCGATAGTCCGGAGTGTGTCCGAATACCCTCACGGTTATGTAAAAACCAGGGCATGCATGGAGACCAGGCGTAGGGGTCATTAGTGCTTTATCAGACAAGTGCCCAAATAGTTATGTTATATTACATGGTTAGTAAGAAACATCTTCTAGGGAGAATAGTTCCGTTAGGGGTTCCTTTCCCTGGGAGGCATGCCCTAAAGTGCATGTCCGGACTACAAAAAGAGCAGAAAAGCATCTGGGGGAGATAAATAAACAAGTAAGAAATCATCTTTCAAATCACCGACCGAATATTCCCTTAAGAACGCTAGCTTTCGGCTTCACCCATTCTGAGGTACACATCCAGCTGACCCAGCAGTAACAATCGCAGAGGTGCTCCCTTTACCTCCTAGCTGAACAATCGGGAACGTAGGGGTAAGCACAGGAGCCAGGCAACCCAGCTTGGCCAAAACTTAAGTCATATCGATGCATATAATGGTGAATAAATGGTACATGCGGAAGTGTGACACATGTGTTGGGCATGAAGCCCGTATAAATAAGCTTCTGTTAAAGAAGCCCCCAGGTATAATGAGTGCGAGCAGCACGTCAAGTGTGTGCGAACAATGCGCAGATCAGCCTTCAAAGGCTTGAAGAAAAAAGGAGGGAGAAAGAGAGAAACAAAAGACAGCTAAAGTATAAAATGTGGACGGAGGAAGGAGACGAACTCTGAGTCCGACGCTAGGCGTATAATCTTCGGAGACGGGCTGCGTTCCATGGGTTCGGCTCGAGTCGGTTGTCCGATGCGTTTTGTAGACGGTATGCTCCGCCGGTCAGGACTTGGTCGATGATGAAGGGACCTTCCCATTTGGGCTTGAGTTTGTCCTTTTTCTTGTCCGGCAGGCGTAGAACTAGTTCGCCAACATTGTAAGTTTTGGCCCGTACTTCTCTGCTTTGATATCTTCGAGCCTGCTGTTGGTAGAATGCGGAACGAGCTTTTGCCACGTTGCGCTCTTCCTCTAAGGCATCCAAACTGTCCTGCCAATCCATCTCGCCTTCTCTTTCTTCATACATACGCACGCGAGTTGAGTCATCAATTATGTCGCAGGGCAAAACTGCCTCTGCGCCGTACACCATGAAAAATGGTGTGAATCCGGTAGTGCGATTCGGCATGGTCCGCAGCCCCCAGAGTACGGATTCGAGCTCTTCTACCTCGTGCGTGTTAGATTCCTTGAGGGACCGCACTAGTCTGGGTTTAATGCCGCTCATGATTAGACCATCTACTCGCTCGACTTGACCGTTAGTTTGAGGGTGATAGACTGAAGCGTAGTCGAGCTTGATGCCCATGTTCTTGCACCAGAGTTTAACCTCGTCGGCTGTGAAGTTTGTGCCATTGTCAGTGATGATGCTGTGGGGGACATCGCAACGGTGTACTATCCCTGATATGAAGTCTATCACGGGTCCGGATTCGGCCGTCTTAACTGGCTTGGCCTCTATCCATTTGGTGAATTTGTCCACCATGACCAATATGTATTTTTGCTTGTGGGTTCCTCCTTTAAGGGGTCCAACCATGTCAAGCCCCCAGACCGCGAACGGCCAGGTGATGGGTATAGTTTTCAGGGCGGTGGGTGGCATGTGGCTCTGATTAGCAAAGAGCTGGCAACCGATGCATCGTTGGAATAAATCCTGGGCGTCTGTCCGGGCCGTTGGCCAATAAAATCCTGTACGGAAGGCCTTGCTTACAAGGGCCCATGCTGCGGCGTGGTGCTCACCGAGTCCGGCATGAATTTCAGCTAGAAGATTTCGCCCTTCCTCTTCGGAGATACACCTTTGAAGGACTCCGGTTGTGCTTTTCTTATAGAGCTCTCCCTCATGGACCTTATAGGCTTTAGAGCGCCATACTATGCAGCGGGCCTCGTTTTGGTCCTCGGGAAGTTCCTGCTTAGTTAGGTAAGCTAGGAATGGCTCGGTCCATGGGGCAATGACTGCCATTATTTCGTGGGCTGAAGGTGTTGTTTCATTGGCAGAACCGTCGATTGTGTCAGAGTGTGCGGTGTCGGGTAGTGCTGTTGGGTACGGATTGTTATGTCCGGACTCCCCTTCCCATAGTACGGATGGCTTGAAAAGCCGTTCCAGGAAGATGTTGGGAGGGACGGCATCGCGCTTTGCGCCGATGCGTGCCAATACGTCCGCCGCTTGATTGTTATCCCGCGCTATATGGTGAAATTTGAGCCCTTCAAACCGAACTGACATTTTCAAAACGGCGTTACGGTAAGCTGCCATTTTCGGATCCTTGGCGTCGAAGTCTCCATTTATTTGGGATATCGCGAGGTTCGAATCCCCTCGCACCTCTAGGCGTTTAATGCCCATGGAGACCGCCATCCGGAGGCCATGTAGAAGGGCCTTGTATTCGGCTGCGTTGTTGGAGTCCGTGTACATTATCCGAAGTACGTATTGGACAGTGTCCCCGGTTGGGGATGTCAGGATGACGCCAGCCCCCAGGCCGGCCAACATTTTGGAGCCGTCGAAGTGCATGATCTAATTAGAATATGCGTCGTACTCTTTAGGGAGTTCGGCTTCAGTCCATTCGGCGATGAAGTCAGCCAAAACTTGCGACTTGATAGCTCGCTGTGGTTTGTAGGTTATGTCGAATGGTAGGAGCTCGATGGCCCATTTTGCAATCCTGCCGGTCGCGTCGCGGTTGTTTATAATGTCATTGAGAGGTACTTCAGAGGCTACTGTTATCGAACACTCTTGAAAGTAGTGTCGGAGCTTCCGGGATGCCATGAACACTGCGTACGCTATCTTTTGATAATGTGGATACCAGGATTTTTATGGAGTTAGGACAGTGGATACGTAGTACACTAGTTTTTGAAGAGGGAACTTGTGTCCTTCCGTTTCTCGTTCGACATCGAGCACCGCGCTTACAACTTGATGTGTTGCCGCGATATATAATAGCATAGGTTCGCCCACGTTGGGCGTGGCCAGGATAGGATTTGTTGCCAATATGGCTGAGGGAGTCCTGGACTAGGGGGTGTCCAGATAGCCGGACTATCATCATCGGCCGGACTCCAAGACTATGAAGATACAAGATTAAAGACTTCGCCCTGTGTCTGGATGGGACTTTCCTTGGCGTGGAAGGCAAGCTTGGCGATACGGCTATGTAGATCTCCTACCATTGTAACCGACTCTGTGTAACCCTAGCCCTCTCCGGTATCTATATAAACCGGAGGGTTTTTAGTCCGTAGGACGAACAACCATTACAACAATCATACCATAGGCTAGCTTCTAGGGTTTAGCCTCCTTGATCTCGTGGTAGATCCACTCTTGTACTACCCATATCATCAATATCAATCAAGCAGGAGTAGGGTTTTACCTCCATCGAGAGGGCCCGAACCTGGGTAAAAACATCGTGTCCCTTGTCTCCTGTTACCATCCGCCTAAATGCACAGTTCGGGACCCCCTACCCGAGATCTGCCGGTTTTGACACCGACATTGGTGCTTTCATTGAGAGTTCCTCTGTGTCATCACCGATAGGCTTGATGGCTTCTTCAATCAACAACAACGCCGTCCAGGGTGAGACTTTTCTCCCCGGACAGATCTTCGTGTTTGGCGGCTTTGCACTACGAGCCAATTCACTTGGCCATCTGGAGCAGATCGAAAGCTACACCCCTGGTCATCAGGTCAGATTTGGAAGCCTAAACTTCACGGCTGACATCCGCGGAGACTTGATCTTCGATGGATTCGAGCCACAGCCGAGCGTGCCGCACTGTCGCGATGGGCATGACTTAGCTCTGCCGCCGGACAGTACCCTGGAGGCCGCACACGAGTCCGCTCTGACCCATAGTTCGGAGCCGACCGCGCAGATCGAGGACAGGTGGCTGGACACCGCCTCGGGGGCTGCAACTTCCATGGCGATGGAGCCGAATACAGACCTTGTCCCTTGCAAAGCTTGTGACTCCGAGGTGCCGGACTTCTTGCCGGATTTCGAACCTCCGGCGCCCCTGCCAATCAAATCCGATTGGGCGCCGATCATGGAGTTCACTGCTGCGGACATCTTTCAGCACTCACCCTGTGGCGACATCATGAATTCGCTAAAGTATCTCTCGTTATCAGGAGAGCCCTGGCCGGACTGCGGTCAGGATGGTTGGGACACGGACGACGAAGAAATTCAAGGCCCACCCACCACCCACTTTGTAGCCACTGTCGACGATCTAACCGACATGCTAGACTATGACTCCGAAGACATCGACGGTATGGACGACGATGCCGGAGACGATCAAGAACCAGCGCCTACCGAACACTGGAAACCCACCTCAACTCATTATGTATATATGGTGGACACCCCAAAAGGGAGCGATAACGAGGAACAACCAAAACGGCGACGCAAGCGCCGCCCCAAGTCCCGCCTCGATAACAACAGCACCCATAATGATCCAGCCATAGAGCAGGGCAAACCAGTGGGCGACGAATATGCAACCAAGCAACCATCCGAGCAGGAGGAATTGGATAATCAATCCATCCCCGGCGAAAACAACAGTCCAGACAATCTCATGCCGGACACACCACCGGAGCACAAGAATCTTCGAAAAAGGCTTGTCGCCACTGCAAGAGGTTTGAAGGAGAAACGGAAGCTCAAAACAGCGGAAGACATGCTCAAAATGAGGTGGAGCAAAGTACTCAAGACCGCGGACAAATATGGCAATAGACACCAAACAAAGAGCTACCCGAAGCGAAAGCTGCTTCCAGAATTCGACGAGGAGGCCGTAGAGCCCCCACAATCAAAAAGCAAAGAGGCCGCCTAGTCGGATAGGCGACCAGATGATAGGCCAGGAGCGGCAAGCGGCGCCGCACATAAGCCGGCACATGACACACATAAAGACCCTCGCAAAACGGATGGCCCGGTCAGGTCCATTTATGGGCCAAAAAAGAGGGCCCCAGGAAGTAACACAACACGCCGACTGTTCGAAGATAGCGGCACACCTAAATACAGGGGCGCCGCACACCCACTATGTTTCACCGATGAGGTGCTGGATCACGAATTCCCAGCGGGGTTCAAGCCCGTAAACATAGAGGCATACGACGGAACAACAGACCCTGGAGTCTGGATTGAGGATTACATCCTGCACATACACATGGCTAGAGGGGACGATCTCCACGCCATAAAATATCTACCCCTCAAGCTCAAAGGGCCAGCTCAGCATTGGCTCAAAAGCCTCCCAGAAAATACCATTGGAAGTTTGGAAGAGCTCGAGGACGCGTTCAGAGCAAATTTTCAGGGGACTTATGTCCGTCCTCCGGATGCAGACGATTTAAGTCACATAACTCAACATCCCGGAGAGTCAGCACGCAAATTCTGGAACAGGTTCCTTACCAAAAAGAACCAAATAGTCGACTGTCCGGACGCTGAAGCCTTAGCAGCTTTTAAACATAATGTCCGAGACGAGTGGCTCGCCAGACACCTCGGCCAAGAGAAGTCGAGAACAATGGCCGCGCTAACAAGCCTCATGACCCGCTTTTGCGCGGGGGAAGACAGCTGGCTAGCAAGATGTAGCACCAGCGACCCAAGTACATCCGAGATCAGAGATGGAGACGGAAAATCAGGGCGTAGAAAGGACCAGCGCTGAAATAAAGAAAAAAGCCCAAAGAACACGGTGGTCAACACCGGATTCAAAAGCTCGCGGCCGAACAATAAAACACTGCCTCTTAAGGACAATAGTGACGAGCTATCCAACCTCAACAAAATTTTGGATCGGATATGTCAAATCCACAGTACTTCCGGGAAGCCTGCAAACCACATCCACCAAGATTGTTGGGTTTTCAAACAGTCCGGCCGACTCAACGCCGAACGCAAGGGGCTCGACGCACCAAGCGAGGATGACGACGAACCCCACCAGCAGAGCGTCGGAAAACAAAAGACTTTCCCACAAAAAGTCAAAACAGTAAACTCACTTCATGTGATAATACGGGAAAACAGTGCGGCACCCGCCAAAGTTGGTGTCGCACGGTCCACCCCAGCGGAACCTCGAGATTGGATGTCAAAACCAATTACTTTCGATCACTGGGACTATTCCAAGGATGGACTGCTCTGATATTGGATCGTATAATCGACGGACTACAATTTACACAAGTCCTAATGGATGGCGGCAGCAATCTAAACCTGCTATATCCGGACACAATCCGCAAGTTGGGAGTAGACCTTACTAAAATTCGACATAGCCGCACTTCCTTTAAAGGAGTGACGCCAGGCCCTTACGCCAAGTGCACGGGCTCCTTACTACTAGAAGTTGTGTTCGGGTCACCCGACAACTTCCGACGTGAAAAGCTAATCTTTCATATCGCCCCATTCAAAAGTAGCCATCAAGCACTATTGGGACGTGAAGCTTTTGTCCGCTTTAACGCAATACCACACTACGCGTCTCTTACACTTCAAATGCCCGGTCCACGTGGCATCATCTCATTAAAAGGTCGTTCAAGGCCCCGGACACGGCTAGACGAGTCCGGCATAAATAAGCTAGGGGCTCCCTAGCCACACACCCCTTTACAAATGGCTGTGTGCAATAAGGAGCCAATAAAAGCTCAACTTTATTCATTTAGTCATGCTTTGTTTTAAATACATTTTTAACACGATTACTTTTCAAACTAAGTTCCTCTCTTTTACAGATGAATAGCATGTTACACCCGTCCAGGATACAGCACAACGGAGGCACAGGCGCAGACGTGCAGTAGGGACCTGTTGCAAGGATTCTTTTCAGATTAAGACCCTGCGTAAACCTTTTTTACTGTCTCTTGTTGCTATACATCCCCTGGTTTCTCATCATAACCAGAGAGGAGGCTGACGTTTTGGCATCGGCCGCATCAGAGGACCTTGCGTGTACCTGGACACTAGGGGCTTAGGGCATTGATATGTCCGTCATCATAAAGACCGAACACCTCAGGGAGTGTTTGGCGTCTCGAGTTAGGCCTTATATGCATCAGCTCCGAATCATGACTTTGGTTAAATGTTGGGTTTGCCCGGCTCCTGTGTTTTGCTGCCTTACGTTCCGTATCATCGGCTAACGCGGCACTAGGAGAACTACTGCGATTGTGCCCCGGTTCGGCCGGGTGAGCACCACAGTAGAGAAAGCCGAAAACTGACTATCATGATGTAGCGAGAGACTGGTCAACCACTCGATCGACCTCTGGAATGTTTAGAATTCCTCCGCTTTGACGAAGGACCGCTTCCCGGTCAGGCACACACGCGCCCCAAATACGGAGAGCGCGGTGCCCCTAGGGGCTATATCGTAGACCCACCTTCGAACTCCTATGGCTAAGTGAAAGTGATAAAGCACTATAGTCCGGTTGCCTCGTTTTCTATGCTACCACCTCCTTCACAGGACCAAGACGTTGGATTAAGTGTGAAAATGCGCTATTTCGCAAACACCCCCGCACTATGTGCGTGGGGTCCGAAGCCGAAGACTGCCATCTTTCAGGTTATACACAAGTATACATTAACGGCCACACAGGAGGTATTTCAATACTTGAACGCACAAGTACAAAAAGCGCTTATATTATAAAAATTGTTTTACAAACCATAAAGTTCATTTGAACATGACATTTTTTGAGCACTACGACTCTATTACACGAGCACCACGCAGAACTTCCCCAAAATAGTGCTCGGCGGGTAACCGGCTCTCGTCCGAACCCTGGGTCGCAACAGCGGTGGCATCCATCTCCGTCCAGTGTGTCTTCACACGGGCGAGGGCCATCCTTGCACCCTCTATGCAGGCTGACCGCTTCATCGCCTTGATATGCGGCACCGCCCCAAGGAATTGCTGCAATAAGCCAAAATAACTCTTCGGCTTGGGCCTATCCGGCCAGACATGAGCCACGATATGCGTCATGGCAAGTCCGGACAGTCTATTTAGCTCGGCCCACTCGGCCAACCGATCGGTCAGCGGAAGTGAACGCTCCGGACTATGGAATTGAGACCAAAAAAGCTCTTCCGTCTCGTGATCCTTCTGACTTCGGAAGTGCACAACAGCATCTACCGCACTCGCCGGTAAGTCCATATACGGATCCTCCAGACCCCACAGCTGACCAAGCTGAGCGTACTTCGGATCTGTAAACCGCCTGCGCAGCAGAAAGGGCTTGCCAGCCACAATATCTCTGGCCTGGCGCAGCTCCTCCTTTATAGCCCTCATTGCAGAACGGGCATCCTTGGCTTCGGCGGTGGCCTTCCTCAGGCCTTCTTGCTCCGCTCGGCGTTCTTTTTCAAGAACCTCATGGCGGTTGGTAACATCTTTCAACTTCACGGCCATTTCGGCCATTTCCTCCCTGCTTCGGCAGTGAGCAGCCCTTTCGGCTTCAAGCTCTTCGGCCACCCTCAAGGCAGCCGCATCACTCCTTCTGGCCTGCTCCTTAGCTCAAGCAAGTTCTGCCCGAAGGCTCTCCACAGCAGAGGCACCATCTGCATAAAGCACACATGTTGTAAGAAGTGGGCTTCGGCTCCCTTACTAGGTGACCACGGAGAAAAAACCTACCTTGTGACTCGTCAAGTCGCTTAGTGACCAGCGCGATGTCCGCATCCGCAACATCGAGTTGCCGCTTTAGTTAGGCAACCCCATCAGTCCGGCTGGCCACTGGACTATCCGCCACCTGTATAGGAAAGGAGAAAATCAATACCTGCGATTTTGATCCTCGGCACGCTGTCGCTCTCGACAACCTACCAAGTCCCAGGGGCTACTATCTACACAGGGCGCACTTTATGTGCAAAACTGTCAAAAGGTATGTCATTTTTACGTACCTCAAACCCCGCCAGCAAGCTTCTGACGGCATCATGCAACCCGCCTTCGGCGGACAAAATTCTTCCAATCACCATACTCATCAACGTACGGTGACCTTCTGAGATAGACGCCCTCTCAAGCAGATCCTTCAGCTCCCCCGGCTGCACATCAGCCGGTGCCGAACTCTCCGGCCCCGCCGGACTCAGGGATACCCTCCGCGATGACACCTCAGGTACGTCCGCCCTGCCTGATGGTGCGGCGGATGGAGGTGTCTCGCTCTCCACCATCTCCGGACGAAGGTCCCCAGAAGATGAGCTCATCTGAGAAGGGCGGAGATCCGAACTACAAGGTAAAAACTTCGGTTATCCTCAAAAGCAAACATGGGGATGTCTTTTATTATAGAACCCCCCCTTTTTCTACTTACGGCTCGCTGGAGGGCTGATTCCTTAGGGGAGATAGTGCGGTCGGGGCCTCCCCGGACGCAGGACCCTCTGGCGAAGATCTCTTCCCCCGCTTCGAGGCCTTGGCCTCCGGGTTTTCGGAAGCGGTCCTCTTCTCCCCTTGGAAGGAGGAATTCTCGATTCCCCCTTTCTCCAAAGCCTCCTTGGTAGAGGCGGTGGTGTCCCTGTTCTCCCCTTCGCCTTCCTCCGAAGGCGCAACCTTCAGCATCCTGACCAGCACGGGAGCCGGCACGGTCTCCGGGAGGGGGGCCGAACACTATATCAGTTTCGCTTGCGCTATGCACTCCTATTCAAGAGGCGATGGGTTAAAAGGCAAATTCAAGAAGGCGTAAACAAACGGTGTGTTCAGACACAGTGCCACTTACCTGAGTATCCGGGTGATTGCAGCTTAGGCCGGAATCCTCGGTCAATTCCGGACACATCTCTTGTGATCCGAAGAATAATTTATACATCTCCACGGGTGTCGTACCCATGAAGTGTTGGAGAGCGCGCGGCCCCTTGGGATTGAACTCCCACAGACGGAGGGGGCGACGCTTGCAGGGCAGGAGGCGCCGAATCAGCATAACCTGCATCACTACGACCAGATTGATCTCCCTCTCTTGGAGGTCTCGAATCCGGCCCTGCAATAGGGGCACGTCCTTTGACGGCCCCCAGTGGAGCCCTTGGCTGACCCATGACATCAGCCGCTGTGGAGGGCCTGAGCGGAAGATGGGCGGCGGCTTCTGCCTGCTGCCCCTGGGAGCGGTCATATAAAACCACTCCTGCTGCCACAAGCCGAGCTCCTCCTGGAAAGAGCCCTCGGGCCATGGAGCATCGGCCCTTCTGCTTACAACCGGCCCACCGCACTCTGCTTGACGCCCCTCGATCATATTCGGCTCCATGTCGAGGGTCTTAAGCCACAAGCCGAAGTGAGGGGTAATGCGGAGGAAGGCTTCACAGACGACAATGAATGAAGAGATATGGAGGATGGACTCCGGAGCCAAGTCGTGGAATTCCAACCCATAGTAAAACATGAGCCCTCTCACAAAAGGATCCATCGGGAAGCCTAAGCCCCGATGGAGGTGGGACACAAACACGACATACTCGCCGGGCTCAGGGGTGGGAATGACTTGCTCTTTGGCGGGCAACCTATGCGAAATCTCGTAAGTCAGGTACTTGGCCTCTCGCAGCTTTAGCACGTCCTCTTCCGTGACGGAGGAGGGCATCCACCGGCCCTATAGGTCAAAGCCGGACATTGTTGAAGGTCCGAAGCGCTCGAATCTGGGGCTCTGGGTGTTGGAACTCGGGGTGAGGAGTAGCTTTGATTGAGGATTGAAGAAAAGAAACGAGCCTTGGTCCCATTATAAAGAGGGAGAATACCAAGAGCCGTCCCCATGACCGTTCAGGACTCGCCTCCGATAGAGGGGGCGTGGCAACAGGCACGGTTGGGTTACCCACATTCGTATTGATGGGAATCCTAATATAAGGGGAACACGATCTCTGCTTCGACAAGACCTGCCAAGGAAACCGCTTCGCTAAACGCGCTGAGGTGGTATAATAAAAAAATGATTCAAGTGAAGGCTTGGTGGTGGTGTGACGTCATGCCACAAAATACGTCAGCAGATTGAACTTGTGTACATATTATTCTCTCTACGATGGAATGTGCAATTTATTTTGCAGAGCCGGACACTATCCTGGTGTTCACAATCTTCTATGAATTATTCGGAGGAGGAACCCGCCTTGCAATGACGAACAATATGCGCGCCGGACTCATCGTCATTGAAGCCTGGTTCAAGGGCTACTGAGGGAGTCCTGGACTAGGGGGTGTCCGGATAGCCGGACTATCATCATCGGCCGGACTCCAAGACTATAAAGATACAAGATTGAAGACTTTGCCCCGTGTCCGGATGGGACTTTCCTTGGCGTGGAAGGCAAGCTTGGCGATACGGATATGTAGATCTCCTACCATTGTAACCGACTCTGTGTAACCCTAGCCCTCTCCGGTGTCTATATAAACCGGAGGGTTTTTACCCGTAGGACGAACAACCATTACAAAAATCATACCATAGGCTAGCTTCTAGGGTTTAGCCTCCTTGATCTCATGGTAGATCCACTCTTGTACTACCCATATCATCAATATCAATCAAGCAGGAGTAGGGTTTTACCTCCATCAAGAGGGCCCGAGCCTGGGTAAAAACATCGTGTCCCTTGTCTCCTGTTGCCATCCGCCTAGACGCACAGTTCGGGACCCCCTACCGAGATCCGCCGGTTTTGACACCGACAATGGCCTTTATTTCTTCGAGTCCGGCCGTGGCGGCATCCGTCCACTCGAAGTGTTCGGTGCGCCGGAGGAGGCGATAAAGGGGTAATGCCTTTTCTCCTAAGTGGGAGATGAAGCGGCTTAGAGCCGCCATGCATCCAGTCAATTTTTGTATTTGCTTGAGGTCTTTTGGGATATCCAGTTGTGACAGAGCTCGGATCTTGGATGGGTTTGCTTCAATTCCTCTACTGGATACAATGAAGCCCAAGAGCTTTCCTGCTGGCACGCCGAAAACGCATTTTTCCGGGCTGAGCTTAATGTCATATGCTCGGAGATTGTCGAATGTGAGCCTCAAGTCGTCTACTAGAGTTTCAACGTGTTTCGATTTGACGACCACATCATCTATGTATGGCTCCACTGTTTTGCCGATCTGGTTTGCCAGATATGTCTGAATCATGCGCTGGTATGTTGCGCCGGTGTTTTTGAGCCCGAAGGGCATTGTGTTGAAGCAGAATGGTTCGTATGGAGTAATGAATTCCGTTGCGGCTTGGTCTGGCTCTGCCATCTTGATTTGATGGTAGCCGGAGTATGCGTCGAGCAAGCACAATGAATCGTGTCCTGCGGTAGCGTCGATAATTTGATCAATGCGGGGAAGGGGGAAGGGATCCTTTGGGTAGGCCTTGTTAAGGTCCTTGAAATCGACACGCATGCGCCAGGATTTGTCCTTCTTTGGTACCATTACCAGGTTTGCTAGCCAGTCCGGATGTTTTATGTCTCTGATGAATCCGGCTTTTAATAGTTTGGCTAGCTCCTCTCCCATTGCCTGTCTTTTGGGTTTGGAAAATCGCCGAAGAGCCTGTTTGACTGGCTTGAATCCTTTTAGGATATTTAGGCTATGCTCTGCCAGCCGACGTGGGATTCCTGGCATGTCTGAAGGGTACCAGGCAAAAATATCCCAATTTTCCCATAGGAATTCTCGTAGTGCGGCGTCTACATCAGGGTTTAATTGTGCCCCAATGGAGGCCGTTTTTGTAGGGTCCGTTGGATGGACTTGGAATTTGACTATTTCGTCCGCTGGCTTAAAAGAGGTGGACTTGGATCTTTTGTCAAGTATCATGTTGTCCCTGTTCACCGTGGAGCGCAGCGCTGTGAGTTCCTCGGCCGCTAGGGCTTCAGATAGCGCCTCAAGGGTGATGAGTGCGGAGTGCTATGTCCGGATCACTAGCAAGGGTGATGATTCCGTTGGGCCCGGGCATTTTGAGCTTCATGTATCCGTAATGGGGTATAGCTTGAAAAATTGTGAATGCATCTCGTCCTAATAAAGCATGATATCCGCTGCTGAACGGGGCCACATGGAACGTGACCTCCTCGGACCTGTAGTTGTCCGGTGAGCCGAATACCACATCTAGTGTGATTTTTCCTGTGCAGCATGCTTCCCGACTAGGGATTATTCCTCTGAAGGTTGTGTTGCTTCGCTCAATGCGGCTCCAGTCTACTTCCATTTTTCGAAGGGTTTCCTCGTAGATGAGGTTTAATCCGCTGCCGCCATCCATGAGTACCTTAGTAAGGCGAAAGTCGTCCACTATTGGACTGAGGACCAATACGGCTGGTGCTCGGGCTGTTCGGAATTTAGGTTCGTCATTGGCATTAAAGGTAATAGCCGTGTCACTCCATGGATTTATTGTTGCTATTTGGTAGACTTCGGCAAGGCTGCGGAGTGTTTGTTTTCGCATATTGTTTGATGCGAAAGTCTCAAAGACTGTTAATACCGTACTGGTACTGCTGGGCTGGTTCTCTGGGGCTAGAAGCTCTTTGCCACTTTTGGCCACCTGCCGTAGTATCCAACATGCTCGAAGGCTATGCGTTGGAGTGGCGCCCACTATGCTATGAATTTTGCAAGGTCCGTTGAGCCATCCCTCCAGTACGGTTCCGTGCCCTTTAGGGGGGTTTTTGCTTTTTGGTTTTTAACCCAGGTGCCTGAATATGATGCACCCTTTTATTTCGGACTAGGGTTGTGTTCGGAGCCGGATTGTCCCAAAATTTGGTTTCGGTTTTCCAGGCACTCTCCATCGCATAGTACTTTTGTACTATGGACGCCAGGTCAGCGAAGCGTGTAATTTCGCGACGACTTATGGCGTTCATGATTCCTTTGTCCGTGCAATTATTGCAGAAAATTGAGATTGCGCTTTCCTCACGGCAGTCCTTTATCCTGTCCATAACTAGGAGGAATCTGGCCCAGTAATGGTGTACTGTTTCAGCGGGCTCTTGCCGGATTTGGGATAGATCGCTTGTGTTTGGGTGGGCGGGTGGAATTCAATTCAGAACCCCGTCCAATCTAAGACTCAAGGGCCGGAAAGTTTTCGAACTTGGAAGCTTGGGCTACTGGATATTACCCAACGAATCCGGCCCGCTGCCTGACTTTAGGTTCAGGGCTTGATCGGCGTCCGTCCCTTCGTGGGAGTCCGGCATGGAGGGGTCGGGAATTTGGACATAGCTTGTCCTTAATGTAGAATAAGAGTCGCCGTGTTGTTCCTCCACCACAGCAACGTGGTGGGTAGCCTGGGGAGAGTTGATCTCTCTCAGATCGGTTTTAGGCCCGATCTGATCGTAGTCTGTAGCGACTCCTAGGGCGGCAATGCGATCCAAGAGCTCGTTTATGGAGGAGAGCTCCATCGGATCTAGCTGCTCGGCGAGTTTCGAGTTGACGTGAAGATCGCTTTTGATGACCCGAGAGGTCATCGTCGGCGCGGCAGCCGAACAGGTGGTCATAAGAAAACCGCCTAGCCGGATAGTTTGGCTGATGGCCAAAGCTCCTTTGGCAACGGTGCCGTCTTTAAAGACGGGACGAGGCATCCTTTCTGATGGCGACGACACAGAGGAACTCTCAATGAAATCACCAATGTCGGTGTCAAAACCGGCGGATCTCGGGTAGGGGGTCCCAAACTGTGCGTCTAGGCGGATGGTAACAGGAGACAAGGGACACGATGTCTTTACCCAGGTTCGGGCCCTCTCGATGGAGGTAAAACCCTACTCCTACTTGATTGATATTGATGATATGGGTAGTACAAGAGTGGATCTACCACGAGATCAAGGAGGCTAAACCCTAGAAGCTAGCCTATGGTATGATTGTTGTGTCCTACGGACTAAAACCCTCCGGTTTATATAGACACCGGAGAGGGCTAGGGTTACACAGAGTCGGTTACAATGGTAGGAGATCTACATATCCGTATCGCCAAGCTTGCCTTCCACGCCAAGGAAAGCCCCATCCGGACACGGGACGAAGTCTTTAATCTTGTATCTTCATAGTCTTGGAGTCCGGCCGACGCTGATAGTTCGGCTATCCGGACACCCCCTAGTCCAGGAGTCCCTCAATTACATCGAATAGATCTCCACGAGAGAGGGGGAGAACATTGTATTGAGATCCAAAAAGAGAGAAGAAGCCATCTAGCTACTAGCTATGGACCTGAAGGTCTGAAGTAAACTACTCACACTTCATCGGAGGGGCTATGGTGATGATGTAGAAGCCCTCCGTGGTGGATGCCCCCTCCGGTGGAGCTCCGGGACAGGCCCCAAGACGGGATCTCGTGGATACAGAAGGTTGCGGTGGTGGAATTAGGTTTTTGGCTCCTGTTCTGATCGTTCGGGGATACGTAGGTATATATAGGAGGAAGGAGTACGTCGGTGGAGCTCCGAGGGGCCCACGAGGTAGGGGGCGCACCTAGGGGGGCACGCCCTCCACCCTCGTGACCTCCTCGGGGACTTCTTGGAGTAGGGTCCAAGTCTCCTGAATCACGTTCGGTTGGAAAATCACGAGCCCGAAGGTTTCACTCCGTTTGGACTCCGTTTGATATTCTGTTTCTTCAAAATACTGAAAAATGCAAAAAAAAACAGCAATTCTGGGCTGGGCCTCCGGTAAATAGGTTAGTCCCAAAAGTAATATAAAAGTGGAAAATAAAGCCCAATATAGTCCAAAACAGTAGATAAAGTAGCATTGAGCAATCAAAAATTATAGATACGTTGGAGACGTATCAGGCATCCCCAAGCTTAATTCCTGCTCGTCCTTGAGTAGGTAAATGATAAAAAATAATTTTTGATGCGGAGTGATACTTTGGCATAATTTCAATGTAAATCTTCTTAATTGTGATATGAATATTTAGATCCGAAAGATTCAAGACAAAAGTTCATATTGACACAAAAATAATAATACTTCAAGCATACTAATCAAAGCAATCATGTCTTCTCAAAATAACATGGCAAAAGAAAGTTCATCCCTACAAAATCATATAGTTAGGCTATGCTTCATTTTCGTCACACAAAGATGTTCCCAACTTCTATACCCCCGATGACAAGCCAAACAATTGTTTCATACTTAAATAATCTCAAACTTTTTCAACCTTCACGCAATACATGAGCGTGAGCCATGGATATAGCACTATGGGTGGAATAGAATATGATGATGGGGATTGTGTGGAGAAGACAAAAAAGGAGAAAGTCTCACATCAACTAGGCGTATAAACGGGCTATGGAGATGCCCATCAATAGATATCGATGTGAGTGAGTAGGGATTGCCATGCAACGGATGCACTAGAGCTATGAATGCCAACAAAAGAAAACTAGTGGGTGTGCATCCAACTTGCTTGCTCATGAAGACCTAGGGCATTTGAGAAAGCCCATCGTAGGAATATACAATCCAAGTTCTATAATGAAAAACATTCATACTAGTATTAAAAAGACAACTTATGAGACTCACTACATGAGGAACAAGGTGCTACTTTGAAGCACAAGTGTGGAAAAAGAGATAGTAGCATTGCCCTTTTTATTTTCTTTTTTTGGGCCTTTCTTTTTTTCTTTTTGGCCTTTCTCTCTTTTTTTAATTTTATTTGGGCAATGCTCTAATAATGATGATCACCACACTTCTATTGATTACAACACAAGGATTACAACTCAATACTTAGAACAAGATATGACTCTATATGAATGCCTCCGGCGGTGTACCGGGATGGTCCAATGAATCAAGAGTGACATGTATGGAAAATAATGCATGGTGGCTTTGCCACAAATACGATGTCAACTACAAGATCATGCAATAGCAATATGACAAAAGTAATGTATGTCATGATGATTATGGTGGAAGTTGCATGGCAATATATCTCGGAATGGCTATGGAAATGCCATGATAGGTAGGTATGGTGGCTGTTTTGAGGAAGATATAAGGAGGTTTATGTGTGATAGAGCATATCGTATCACGGGGTTTGGATGCACCGGCGAAGTTTGCGCCAACTCTCAAGGTGAGAAAGGGCAATGCACGGTACCGAAGAGGCTAGCAAAGGTGGAAATGTGAGAGTGTGTATAATCCATGGACTCAACATTAGTCAAAAGAACTCATATACTTATTGCAAAAATTTAGAAGTCATCAAAAATTCAAGCACTACGCGCATGCTCCTAGGGGGATATATTGGTAGGAAAAGACCATCGCTCGTCCCCGACCGCCACTCATAAGGATGCACAAACCAGGTACACTTCATGTTTCAGATTTGTTACACAACTTTAACCATATGTGCATGCTACGGGACTTGCAAACTTCAACACAAGTATTTCTCAAATTCATAATCACCCAACTAGCAGGACTTTGATATTATCACCTCCATATCTCAAAACAATTATCAAGCATCAAACTTATCTTAGTATTCAATTCACTCAAAAGAAAGTTTCACATATCATGAACACCAAGTGTATGAACATTAAGCAAATTACCATGCTATTAAAGACTCTCAAAATAATCTAAGTGAAGCATGAGAGATCAAATAGTTTCTTTAAAACAAATCCACCACCGTGCTCTAAAAGATCTAAGTGAAGTACTAGAGCAAAAATTATCACGCTCAAAAGATATAAGTGAAGCACTATGAGCAAAACTATCAAGCTCAAAAGATATAAGTGAAGCACATAGAGTATTCTAATAAATTCTAATTCATGTATGGCTCTCTCAAAAGGTGTGTACAGCAAGGATGATTGTGGTAGACTAACAAGCAAAGACACAAATAATACAAGACACTCCAAGCAAAACACATATCATGTTGGTGAATAAAAATATAGCTCCAAGTAAATTACCGATGGAAGTGGACGAAAGAGGGGATGCCTTCCGGGGCATCCCCAAGCTTTGACTTTTTTGTGTCCTTGGATTATCTTGGGGGTGCCATGGGCATCCCCAAGCTTAGGCTCTTGCCACTCCTTGTTCCATAATCCATCAAAAGAATTCACCCAAAACTTGAAAACTTCACAACACAAAACTCAACAGAAATCTCGTGAGCTCCGTTAGAGAAAGAAAACAAAAGACTACTTCAAGGTACTGTAATGAACTCATTATTTATTTATACTGGTGTTAAACCTACTGTATTCCAACTTCTCTATGGTTTATAAACTAATTTACTAGCCATAGATTCATCAAAATAAGCAAACAACACACGAAAAACAGAATCTGTCAAAAACAGAACAGTCTGTAGCAATCTGTAACTAACGCAAACTTCTGGAACTCTAAACATTCTACCAAAATAGGAAGTTCTGGACAATTTGTTTATTTATCAGCAACAAAAAGAATCAAAGCAAAAGCACATTCCTGTGATTTATCATAACTAAATTCGTGCGTGCAAAGTTTCTGTTTTTCAGCAGAATCAAATCAACTATCATCGTAGGTTATCCTATAGGTCCTACTTGGCACAAACACTAATTAAAACATAAAACCACATCCAATCAGAAGGTAGATGGATTATTTATTCCTAAACAGAAGCAAAAACAAAAAAACATAAAATAAAATTGGGTTGCCTCCCAACAAGCGCTATCGTTTAACGCCCCTAGCTAGGCATAAAAGCAAGGATAGATCTAGGTATTGCCGTAATAATAAGATAGATCTTGAAAGCTCATCACGTATTCTCTATGTTCGGCAGCAAGTTTCCTTTGAGGCAAGCAAAAATAATCAAAAGGGCTAAATTTAGTGGGACAAAAATCCCCAAGATCAATTACGGGAGGAACGGGTTCCTCCCTTGGCCCTTCATAGTGCACAACTATTTCATCACTGAAAGCATTCTTTTGGCAAAATCTTCTGAGCTTATACTCGAGAGAGTATCCTAGCTCATTATTTTTAAGGGCAAAATCATTATTAAGCTCGTTAATGCAATCAACTAAGACATTGATAGGGACCTTTTTTCTAAGGTTTTCATTGAAAGCGACATAGTCCGAAGATTCAAAACGTCTAATTTCCTCTTGATCATAGAGGATTGCTTCTATGGGTGGGCGACCGGCGTCCACCCTATAATGCGCAAAAATTTCTTTGGCTTCTCTTATGATAAATCTAAATTCATGAGCCAAAAAGATAGTAACAGCGCGTTTGATAGAAGAGTGCTCAATATTAGAGAATTCTAAGAAAATTCTCTGTATGCAAGGGTGCATATGCATAAATTGTCTTTCAAGTTCAACCACAAGCATATCTACAGCATCCGCAAGACTACTAGTTCTATGAAGAATAGAACAACCCATGGAAGGTAAAGCACCGGCACAAGTAAACAAATCTTGAATAACACCCTTGCCAATGATGTTACCACTACCGATTCGAAACTTTTTAGTATGCAAGATAGGGGGTTCATCGGCCGGAGCCTCGGGATTTTTTGTGTTATCATTATTGTCCATATCGACGATAATCTCCCCAATTTCAGACATAGCGGCAACAGAAGCAAGGTGGAAGAAAGCGAACAAAAAGGGAAAGGAGGAGGAGATAGGGAAAGAGAGGGCAAATAAAATGGCAAGGGTGAAGTGGGGGAGAGGAAAACGAGAGGCAAATGGCAAATAATGTAGTGCGAGAGATAGGGATTGCGATGGGTACTTGGTATGGTTGACTTGCTTGCGTGAGCCTCCCCGGCAACGGCGCCAGAAATTCTTCTTGCTACCTCTTGAGCACTGCGTTGGATTTCCCCGAAGAGGAGAGGATGATGCAGCAAAGTAGCGTAAGTATTTCCCTCAGTTTTTGAGAACCAAGGTATCAATCCAGTAGGAGACCACGCACAAGTCCCTCGTACCTACACAAAACGATAGCAACTCGCAACCAACGCTTAGGGGTTGTCAATCCCTTCATGGTCACTTACAAGAGTGAGATCTGATAGAGATAATATTTTTGGTATTTTTGATAGATAGATGCAAAGTAAAAAGTAAAGGTAAAGTAAAAACAAAGCAAGTAAATAAAGTGATATAGATTGATATGATGAGAATAGACCCGGGGGCCATAGGTTTCACTAGAGGCTTCTCTCAAGAGCATAAGTATTCTACGGTGGGTGAACAAATTACTATTGAGAAATTGACAGAATTGAGCATAGTTATGAGTATATCTAGGCAATGATCATGTATATAGGCATCACGTCCAAAACAAGTAGATCGAAACGATTCTGCGTCTACTACTATTACTCCACTCATCTACCGCTATCCAGCATGCATCTAGAGTATTAAGTTAAAAACAGAGTAACGCCATAAGCAAGTGACATGATGTAGAGGGATAAATTCATGCAATATGATAAAAAACCCATCTTTTATCCTCGATGGCAACAATACAATATGTGCCTTGCAACTCTTTCTGTCACTGAGTAAGGACACCGCAAGGTTGAACCCAAAGCTAAGCACTTCTCCCATTGCAAGAACTACCAATCTAGTTTGCCAAAACAAAAAGATAATTCAAAGAGACTTGCAAAGATAACTCAATCATACATAAAAGAATTCAGAGAAGAATCAAATATTTTTCACAGATAATACTGGATCATAAACCCACAATTTATCGGTCTCAACAAACACACCGCAAAAAGAAGATTACATCGAATAGATCTCCACGAGAGAGGGGGAGAACATTGTATTGAGATCCAAAAGGAGAGAAGAAGCCATCTAGCTACTAGCTATGGACCCGAAGGTCTGAAGTAAACTACTCACACTTCATCGGAGGGGCTACGGTGATGATTTAGAAGCCCTCTGTGGTGGATGCCCCTCCGGCGGAGCTCCAGAACAGGCCCCAAGATGGGATCTCGTGGATACAGAAGGTTGCGGCGGTGGAATTAGGTTTTTGGCTCCTGTTCTGATCGTACGGGGATATGTAGGTATATATAGGAGGAAGGAGTATGTCGGTGGATCTCCAAGGGGCCCACGAGGTGGGGGGCATGTTCTCCACCCTCATGACCTCCTCGGGGACTTCTTGGAGTAGGGTCCAAGTCTCCTGGATCACGTTCGGTTGGAAAATCACGATCCCGAAGGTTTCATTCCGTTTGGACTCCATTTGATATTTTGTTTCTTCGAGATACTGAAAAAGGCAAAAAAACAGCAATTCTAGGCTGGGCCTCCGGTTAATAGGTTAGTCCCAAAAGTAATATAAAAGTGGAAAATAAAGCCCAATATAGTCCAAAACAGTACATAAAGTAGCATGGAGAAATCAAAAATTATAGATACGTTGGAGACGTATCAGTGGTGTCTCCTAGATTGGCTAGGTGTCACTTAGGAGCCTCCGACAAGATTGTGGAGTTGAACCAAGGAGTTTGTAAGGGCAAGGAGATCGCCTACTTCGTGAAGATCTACCGCTAGTGAGGCAAGTCCTTCGTGGGCGACGGCCATGGTGGGATAGACAAGGTTGCTTCTTTGTGGACCCTTCGTGGGTGGAGCCCTCCGTGGACTCGCGCAATAGTTAACCTTCGTGGGTTGAAGTCTCCATCAACGTGGATGTACTATAGCACCACCTATCGGAACCATGACAAAAACATCCGTGTCTCCAATTGCGTTTGAATTCTCCAAACCCTTCCCTTTACATTCTTGCAAGTTGCATGCTTTACTTTCCGCTGCTCATATACTCTTTGCATGCTTGCTTGGTTTGTGTTAAGATTGCTTGACTTGTGCTAAGGTAGCTAAAATCTGCCAAAGACTAAAATTGGGAAAATGATAAGTTTTTATTTGGTCAAGTAGTCTAATCACCCCCCTCTAGACATACTTCCGATCCTACACACGGGCACCCCTCCACCGTCTACTGTTCATCCAGCCCTCCACCACACCACGGGGTCCTATTCAACCACCCCTCCACGGGCACCCCTCCATCGTCTATTGTTCATCCAGCCCTCCACACCACGGGGTCCTGTTCATCCAGAGGCAACGCCACTGCTCACTGTTCATCTAAACCCCCCCGCAACGCTCACTGTTCATCCAATCGATCAGCTTCAGTTAGCAGTAGTAGCGAAGGAATCGCTCGATCGGGTTCAGTTAACAGCCATCGATTGATCGCTCGGGTTCAGTAACGCATAGCCTATAGTGCAATCGCTCGGGTTCAGTTAGAGCCCAACGCCTCGCTCGGGTTCAGTTAGAGCCAACGCCTCGCACACACGCGTGTACGTGTATGAGAGAAACGCGCATCGCTCGGCCCCCGACCTCCCACCGTAACCGGGAACTCCCCGAAATTTTCCTCGCCCTCGCTTCTACCATGGTTTTTTCCGTCATGGACGGCCCAAAGAATGTCATGCAGCTGCGTCTCCAGCCCGCCCAGGACGAAAAGCCCATTTTTTGTCATGATTTTTTTCATAGAAGTAGGAGCCCACCACATCTATGATGATACCGGGTTTTGTCACAATTATCGTCATAGAAGTGTCATATGTATGACAGAAAAAAAATTCGTTCGGCCCAAAATGTCACGGATGTGTCTTTTTTTTGTAGTGATCTTGGCATAGTATTATTTATAACCGAGTACTAATACGCTCGTTTGCAATTCAATATAGCGTGGTGGTAGTAGTAATTTGGAATATGACGAGACGCAAGCTCAAAATTTATTGACGGTTCTAGTTTTGAAGTGCAGCACTATTCCCGGATGGCGTAATGTGGGCACGTGTTCTCGGCTGTGGTGTAGCATATGCCATGATAGTTCCTTTTCTACTGTTGTGTATGTGCAATAACTGGCACCGTCTGATACATATCTTACGGTTATTGGGGTGTTCGACAGGAATAGCCGCGTGGCGAGGTATAGGCTAGTCTTTTTTTCAGACACATTAAACCTATCTCTCGGGACTTCTCGCACGCACCATCTCTAGCTCCCTAGGTCAATGCCACCCACATACACTTGTACTCTGAGTTTAGTACGTTATACAAGAAGAGAAGAGGTGCACGCATGAACTCGTCCTCTCACACATGCATCTGTTTTTTCTCGAAAAGGAGGATGATGACCCCGGGCCTCTTCATCTGGGAGTCACACACGCATCTGTAGCTACGAATTGTAGTGTTCTCAACCATCCGACTGGCTCTATCATAGGATTCACGTTGCTCCTTGGCCTTGATATTGAGAAGTTCAAACGCGGAGGCAGCTGGAGGCGCGAGGTTTTGGTTAATGTGCGGGCCGCACACGACACCAACATGACACGAGCTTCGTCTGCCTGGTGCGCAGTCCGGTGAGTTGTCCAACACAACCAGGCCCTGCTTGGTATCTGCACCTCAACTTATGCACATAGAAATTAGGGTTGGAGGGAGTACTACTAGTAGTAGTACTACTTTGATGTGTCGCGTCAACTCGCACAAGTATGAAACACTTCGTGAATAAACAAGCAAATACTCCCTCCGGTCCAAAATGCTACTCCCAAGAGGAGGCCCATCTTTGGGCTTTGGCTGGTGCCACCTATTTGAGTATTGTAATGCCGCGAGAGTAGTTCTTTGTTCCCCGCTTTGCGGCTAGTTGTCTAAAATCTTCTTCCTTAATCAATGAAAATGGCGAATCTTTTGCCTTGTTCTGAAAAAAATGCTACTCCCTCCATTCGGAATTATTTGTCAGAATAATAGATGTATCTACAACTAAAATACATCTAGATACATTCATTTCTTGGACGAGTAATTCCGAACGGAGGGAGTACTTGGCTTCCATTTGTCCAAAAAATGGATGTACCTATATACTAAAACATGTCTAGATACATCTATATTTTGACAAATGGAAGGCATGTATTGTGGAACGGAGGGAGTAATTGTCATCAAAATTGATAAAAAGGGACGTATCAAGAACTAAAATACATCTACATACATCTCCTTTTATCCATTTTGATGACAAGTAGTACTTCTTACCCAAAGGAACTTTATATCCAACAGAGACAAAATATTCGTTCGACTGTTGGAAATTACCGATCTGATGTCGAAGTAATTGTTGCATCGCCACCAAAACCCACAATTAATTAAGCTAAAGTAGACCGAGCTAATCCCTATATTAGCATATTACTAAGATAAATAGCAGGCACTGTAGAAACATTTAGGAATTGAGCTTGTCAATCTGAATGTGGAGGGACACCAGCTTAGCCCCGGCTAGCACCTTGGGAGGAACTGTGAAGAAGGTCAGCTCCTACACGGCGACGTTGTCGGGATCCTTGCTGCTTGTAACCTCCATTTCCGACTTGACGGCGTCAGTCGTGCCTTTGGGCTCCCTCGGCGGGCAGTTCGCCCACAGCTTGGCCACGTAGTGCGGAAGTAGGGATGCCCCCGCTCTGATGCAAACGACCGACATGGCGATAGGCGCGCCGATGTCGAGCACGCCGCCGACCAAGAAAAACATGCAGCCGTCCTCCTCCATGAACAGCAAGATCTGTGGCTCTGACAGTGGCACTTGCAGCTGGAGCACCTTGCCGTACTGGATCCTGTGCATGGGCATGGGATGCGCGGTGCTGATGTGGTGGTAGAGCGCCGGTAGCGGTCCTTCCTAGCCACAGACAGGCACGGGGCATTTGCTGGGTGCGAGCGGACACAAGCTCTGGTGATCGGCGAGCTTGTGGTAAGTGATGTAGAGCCCACAGCCTTCGTGCGGGAACTCCACGCTCACCGACGAAAGGACGGCGTCCACCGCCGTGTTCCGCACATCGAAGCCACCGCCTCGCTCGCACTTCTGGAACTACCGCTGGTTCCCGGGCACTCGATGCGGTTGTCCGCGTAGGCCAGGTGCCCACCCTTGCACTGCCGAAATCAATCAAACAGCACATCAATCAGGAAACCTGCACCTTGCTCGATCAGCCGAACGGACAAGGTGTATTCAAAACTCATACACTGGAGGCATCAAGGGGCGGAGGTACAAGGGGCAGTGGAGCACGGTGAGGTCCATCAAAACCTTAGAGAGCTCCATCGTCGGGTCCTGTTCCGTCTGCATGATCTCGCCCTCCTCGTGCACAACCATCTCTCGCTTTAGGGCCGGGGCATTACTTACATAGATTTACTGTCACATATTTATACTACTTCAAGGTGTATTAAAATCAACACCTGCAAGTATCAAAAGGAGAGTCACGGCATGCATGCATGCATTGTAATTAATGCATCGGTAAACACAAATTATTGAAATATATCGAGTGCAGTGCTGTGATGTGTCGCGTCAACTCATACATCAACGAGAAGTTTGATTATCCTCTCCCTTGCGGACTTAACTACACCTGCCTTTGGCTATATGACAGGTTGGCCACCCACCTGTTGGGCCCATTTGTCATACACACAAAGGCAGGAGCGTCCCTCCCTCGCCCATGAGCGTGGTGGCTGGCACGACTAGGAGAAGCTTTCGCTACACGCTCTCCCTCCCACACGCGTTGGACATGCAGCAGTTCAGTCAGTGATAGATGGCCAGAAGTATACTATAGTACTCCTCTAGTGTAGTAGTACTCCATCATTGTTCGACTTCCCGAAGAGGCGAAGAGCCAAGCGCAGCCCGGACGCTCGTGTGGCAGTTTCATGTGTAGAGTAGTCTAGGGTAGCGTGTACTATGCCTGTAAACTTAAAATCGTTGGGGGTCGGCCTACCTGTCTCGAAGTGTCGGGGAAACTGATCCACGAACACCTATGGGACCGGCGGACCGAGCCCCTTTCGGTACGGCGGGGGGCAGAGATCGCACGAAGAGCGGATCGAGGCGAAGCACACAAGCAGTTTACCCAGCTTCGGAGCTCTCCGGAGAGATAATACTCCTACTGTTGCATGTTTGTGTGTATTGAGTTCTTGCTCGGGAGCGCTGGGTGCTACAGTACACACCAGCTGCTAACGAGACCGAGCATGAGTGTTTTCTGCTTTTCAACCCCCCCCCCCTACGTTGCGCATGGGCCTCCTTTTATATGCTCAAGGGGTCACCGACATATGGCAACGCATGCAAGGGTAAAAATGGAAAAGAGTTGCGGTTGGTGCAACTACCTATACAGTGTATCATACCTAACCCTGACGGCAGGGGACAAAGGCATTAAATGCCCGTCTGCGTCGCTCAAACAATGCAAACAGGGACCGTCAGGGGCGCCACCGCTTGCCACGATGGTAATCTTGTCAGCGCCGCTTGCCACCGCGCACCGCTGGCTGCACAGCCTATTGCCATGCGTGCCTAGAAAGGTCCCAGGGCGACACGTTGGTCCCAGGGCGACACGTTGGTGGATGTGCTGGAGCGCGGGTGCGGAGTGGTAGCTTGCCGCGGCAAGCTCCTTGCCGTGGTCGCTATCTTGTCGTGTCCGGAAGCTTGTCGCTCACCGGGCCTTGCCGGGACGCGTGGCGCGTCGCGGCAAGTTCCTTGAGATGCCTCGGTTGGCCTTCCCGGCAAGCTCCTCTTGCCGGGGTCTTGTCTCCTCGGCTTAAATACTTTGTTCTTGAATGGCTCCAAATGAACCACGGAGGACCTTGGCGGTTACCCGGCAAGCCTTGCCGCGGGGTGCTGCGACTGCCCGTGCACAAGTTCGGGATACTAGGGTACCCCTACTCTAGTACACCGACAGGAGCCCCCTGGGCCTGGGCCACACACGGTGCCGAGCGCTGTTGGGCCAGGCCCAAAACAGGGCACGGGCACGCGCGGCCTGGTTCACGCCGTATCTTACTCCGTACCCACCGCGCCCTCCCCTAACGGCACGCGTCGAATGCGGCGTCGTGGGAGAGATCGTGGGTGGTTTCTTTATTCGGAAAAGCGTAACGTCCGCCCCCTCCCCCTTTATAAGCAGGGGAAACAGGGGTAGTTCGCCCATCTCGCCATTGCTATCCCAATCTCAAAAATCTCCGCCGCTCTCCCCTTCTTCCAAAGCCGAAAGAGAGCAGCGCTCCGCCCCCTATCGCCACCGGCGCCACCAACGTCGTCGATCTCCTCCACCACCTCCGCCATGGCTCCGAAAGCCGGGAAGGCCGTGAAATCAGCTGAGGTGCTGCGGCTCGAGGCGCTGCGAAAGGAGCGAGCAACTTTACCCCCCGAGCTCGCCACGAAGGAGCTGAGGCAGTGGTACTACCTCTTCTGGTCGACGGAGACGCGAGCGCATCCACGCACGAAGGTACTCTCCGCCACCGCTTCAGAGCGGGCTCCGAATGGATATCCCTTTTTGCGTTGTTCTTCTACTGCGGGCTCTGCCCGCCTTTCTCTGAATTCTTCTGCGATATCATGAACACCTACGGGTTCCACCTCCTTGACTTCACCCCCAATGCCGTTCTGACCATGGCAGTTTTCGCACATCTCTGCGAAAACTTTGTTGGAGTCCACCCAAATGTAGCCCTTTTCCGCCACTTCTTTATGCCCCGAGTTGAGAGAGGGGAGCCTTTGTCTGGTGGGATCGCCTGGATCTCGAGGGCCGGCAAGAAGGAAGCTTATCTGGAGGGGGAGCTCCGCAACAAGTGGGAGGAGTGGAGGGCAGATTGGTGCTAGATTGTCGAGGAGTACCCGCAGCCCTTTACCGCCCAGCGCCAAGCCCCAGCAGTACGCGGCAACGATTGGAGCAGTGTGGCCCCGGAGGACGATAGGCTGAAGATTGCCGTCACCCGGATCCTACGCCTCAGGCTTGCCGGACTCACTGTAGGCGCTGTTGGCGCAGATTTTCTCCGCCGCCGCATCGCCCCTTTGCAGGAGAGGAGGAGACCCGCCTGGGAGTTCGGGGGTGCGGCGGACATCATGAGGCTGCGCCCGGGCCTCAATTTCAATTTCACTATCCTGGAACTGGATGCGATGCTCAAGGAACTGTTCAAGCACGACCCTCAACATCCCGAATGGTTCAGGTTGCCGAGGGGTGTCGTCCCGCTGTGCAACAATTCCTCGCTCGACTGCATCCGTGCAATGATGCCGTTGTGCGACTCGCATGGAATTGTCCCAACTTGGCAAGAGCCTGCAGATGACGTCGTACAGGCGTTCTTTGATGGCTTGGTGGAGGTGGCGGTCCGCTCCGACGAGCAGAAAAGCCTGACCCGCGACACCACCGATGCGGAGATGCAGCGCATCGCCACAAGGGCGGAAGAGGCGGCGGCAGCCGCTGCCACGGGTGAGTTTGGATTCACCGTGGAGGAGGCAGAAGCAGCAGAGGTGGCAAGCCTTGCCGAGCAGGAGTGGCTTGACGGCGAGGAAGAGCTTGCTGGGCCTGATGCAGAGTCGAGCGAGCCCGCCGAGGGTGCGAGCGGCCCGCCATCTCCAGGCAAATTGCCGCAAGCAGAGCCCCCAGCGCAGCCCCCAGCTCCACCAAGAAGGCGTCTCCGCAAGGCCGGTGATGTAGCAGGGCGGCAGACGAGTCAACAGCCGCCGCGCCGCGCGACACGCTCCGCCGCGACAAGCACTGTTGCCGCGGGAGCGCCTCACGCCGCTGCGGCAACTGGAGCGGGGTCGTCCCGGACCGCCGCCGCTGCCCCTGCCAAGCGGCCAAGGGAACCTACTCCTCCGCCTCGTCGCGCCGAAGGTGGGCCGGACTTCGACCTTTCCGCACTCAGCTCCGACGAGGAAGAAGAAGAGTAAGATTCTTTGTTGTACTTGTAGTTCTTCAATTCTTTGCTGTTTTTGTCTTATATCTGATTTGCTTTACTCTGAACTCATTCCCTTTTCAGGACTCTGGCCCAGAGAGCGGCGAAGAGAGCCAAGGCCCCGGTGATAGTCATCGAGGACGAGCCCACCGCGACAGCAGGGGGCGCGTCCGAGACCACCTTGTCGGACCCGGCAACTACTCCACAAAGTAGCCCCCAGTGGAGCCCCCAGCGTAAGTATATGGTTTGCTTCCTACTGTTTAGGCACGCATGGGTGCTCTTTCTTTGCTGACATCTGATTATTTGTTTGTGTAGGAGCAGAACAACCTTTCCAGGGGCCCCCGGAAGCCACTCCTGACATGCTATCTGCTTCGACTACACCGCCAAGGGAGGATTCCCCGGCAAGGGAGCGATCTTCGGTGATAAGGGAGAAGTCCCCGGCAAGGGACAGCACCATCGATCCCCCTCTGGTGGAGACCATGACTGTGGACCCCAGCGCAGGTAATCCTCTTGCTTAAAAAACTTCCCTTGGGTTCTTCTTCTGCTGATTTTCTCTTTGGATATTTGCTTGACTTCTCCCCCTTTTCCGGTTGTCAGATCCATCTGCCACAGAGCCAATGGAAACCGAGGTCGCCGGCGAGGAGAACGCGCGTGGCAATACCGACAATGTCACTGCCACCGAAGAAGAAGCCGGCGCTGATGATCCCGCTGGCGAAGAGGCCGCCAAAGCCGCCACCGCAGAAGCTGGTGAGGGGTCCGGCGATTGCACTGATGACCCTGAGGCCGCAGGAGCGTCAGGCGCTACGCCGACCGCCGATCCCTCCGCCGCTGCCGCAGCGCCAGGCTCCGAAGAGCCCCAGCCTGGCGCCTATCTGAAGGCCGGTGATGGCATCTTCATCAAGCTCCCCTGGGCGTCAAGCTCCAGGGCGCCGGTCGAAGGAGAAATCCTAGACGGAGAGGTGCTCGCCTTCGCTGGGCTGACGCTAGTTGACGAGCCGAGCAGCAGCAGCGACGAGCCTGAGGAGGAGCAGCTGCTGCGGAAGCTGCTGTCGCTCTACCGCGCCCGGCAGGCCAAGCTTGAATCCCGAGAAGCGTTTGTCGCGAAGGCGGGAGCGGATATCAAGAAGCGCGCGGAGGAGCTCCAGGGCGCTAACCAGGAAGCTCTCCGGTCCCTGGCAGAGGAGCGGGCGCAACTCGCCGAGGAGCGGAAAGCCTTTCTCCTCGAGAAGGCTGAAGCTGAAGAGCAACAGCGGCTTGTCGCCGAGGATCTGTTTGCGCGGGAGGGTGAGCTGGCGCAGCGGAAGATCAACCTTGACAGCCACGAGGAGGAGCTCGCCACGCGCGAGGAAACATTCGGCGGGGCTCTTAAGGAAGCACAGGATGCTGCCGAAGCTACCGAGGCCGCCAAGAAGAAGCTGGAGATGAAGGTGGCGCGGCTGGAGGCCGATCTCGAGGCAAACAGTGAAGAGCTTGCCGCGCTCAAGCGTGAGCGCGAGAAGGACGCCTACACTCTTGGTGAGCTGCAAGGTAGTCTTGCCGAGAAGGGCAAGGAGCTTAGTGCCGCCAAGGACTCCAACGCAGATCTTGAGTTGAAGCTGGCTACTTTGACCGAGACGCTGGACGGCGCCAAGGAGCGGGAGGTGGCCTTGAAAGAGGAGATCAAGGCCAATGAGGCGCTGCTGATGAGGGCCGCCGAGACCCAGAACACCTTCAGGAATAATGTGGAGCTCTGGACGGAGGGTCTCGTGGATATTGCCGCAACCATCGATCGGGAGCTGGCGCAGCTGGGGATGGAGGATCTCGGGTACTCCTCCGATGAGCACCTCCAACCCAGCGCCAAGCTTACTTTGTTCTTCAAAGGCGCGGCGACGGCCCTCCAGCGACTCCGGGAGAAGATCCCAAAGCAGCTGACCGACGAGTCGCGCAAGATCTGCGCGGGAGCTCTTCAAAAGGTGTTGGTGAAGGTGGCCTTCCGCAACCTAGGCCTCAACCTCACCAATGTCCTCAGGTCCTTGCCGCCGGATGCTGATCTGGAAGCGCTCAAGGCCCTTGTCACACCCATTGTGGACAAGGTGAGCGGGATCAAGAGGGTTGAGGGCGATCGCGTAGACTAGGCCGCCCGTTTTCTCTTTTTCTTTGCCGCTGTTGGTCATGTTATGAGAACAATCTGTTAGAGCTGCGACAAGCTATCTTGTAATATAACTCTCTTTTGGGTAGCGATTGCTATGTTATTTCCTTTACTTGATTCCTTCCTTTGTATGTTTTTTCCCTACGCTTTTAGGGAACTTGCCGGTGCAGGCACCTTAGCCGCGAGTGCCGAGTGCGGGACCTCAGCAGCCTGCTGGCGGTGCTGCTACCGACAAGAAACCTTGTCGCAACTAGCCGCAGCTCACTTAAGTTGTTGAGCGGACTCGAAACAAAGTAAGGGCGCAACTAGCTACGAGTTGGTTCCTTTGCGCACAGGTTTTCCATACAAAGCAGGGTCATTCAAGGAAGATAACTTAAAAAATTTAAAACTGATTGCTCAAACTTTGGCAACTTAGCTTTTCTGTCGTTTGATTTCCGGTAAGGCGAAACTTTCTTGAACGACGCCTGGTCCACACCATTATC
>NC_041391.1:173241140-173245208 GCF_002162155.2 Triticum dicoccoides
CGAGGGGACCTTCCTCTCTTTGAGAAAAAGAAAGAAGAGAAAATAAAGATATGGAGCCTTACGGCTCGTTATTGCTTACCGGGGGTAGGTGCTGCACAAAGTGTCAGATAACACATGCAAAATATAGAAAGCATGAAATTGATAGGGTGTGCGGAGCACATGCGCTTTACTTATGCACGGGGTCTGCGCCCAGCTTTGTACAAAGGATTACATGCAACAGCGGCAAGACTTGTACAAAAGGTGGTTGCCAGAACAGGTTCCGGCAACCGCGCCCTACGGGTAAAACTTACGAAGATGCTCAATGTTCCAGGAGTTGCTCACCGGAATGCCATCTTCGGTCTCAAGGCGGACTGCGCCAGGCCTAGTGACTCGTCTCACCTGGTAAGGGCCTTCCCACTTCGGCGTCAACTTGTTGGAATTCTTGGCGGACTGAACGCGCCGAAGAACAAGGTCGCCTTCCTCGAGACTTCTGGCACAAACTTTGCGGCTATGGTAGCGGCGCAAAGCTTGCTGGTATCGAGCAGCTCGTACAGCGGCCTGAAGACGGTCCTCCTCAAGGAGCAGCGCGTCATCTTATCACAACTGCTCTTGCTCGAGCTCATCATAAGCGAGCACTCGAGGTGACCCGTATACGAGTTCCGTGGGGAGAACTGCCTCTGCTCCATAGACTAGAGCAAAAGGTGTCTAGCCAGTGGCTCGATTTGGCGTCGTCCTCATCGACCAAAGAACCACCGGCAGCTCCTCAATCCAGTTCTTTCCGCACTTGCGCAGCCTGTTGAAAGTCCTGGTCTTGAGCCCGCGCAGCACTTCAGCATTTGCCCTCTCCGCTTGACCATTGCTTCTCGGATGAGCAACAGAAGCGAAGCAGACCTTGGCGCCAAGATCTTGGACGTACTGCATGAAGGTGCGGCTCGTGAATTGCGTGCCGTTGTCGGTGATGATCCTGTTAGGGATCCTGAAACGGCAAACAATCGACCTGAAGAACTTGACTGCTGACTGTGTTGTCACCTTCCTCACTGCCTCCACTTCCGGCCACTTTGTGAACTTGTCAATTGCAACGTACAAGTACTCAAAGCCCCCAACAGCTCGGGGAAAGGGGCCGAGGATGTCGAGCCCCCAGACCGAAAATGGCCAGGATAAAGGGATCGTCTAGAGAGCTTGAGTTGGCTGGTGTATCTGCTTGGAATGGAACTGGCACGCTTCACACTTGGTTACTTGTGCAGTTGCATCCTGGAGGGCTGTCGGCCAAAAGAAACCTTGCCGGAACGCTTTGCAGGCAAGTGCTCTTGCGCCAATGTGGTGACCACATATGCCTCCATGTATCTCTGCCAACAGCTCTTGTCTGTCTTCCCGGTGAATACACTTTAATTTCACACCGTTGAGTCTTCTTCTGTACAGTGTGTTGTCGACAAACTGGTACATACTTGACTGCCGGGCTACTCTTTCCGCTTCTTCTTGCTCTTCGGGAAGTTCTCCTGTCTGAAGAAACGGACAATCTGTTGTGCCCATGCTGGAGCTTGTGGCTCGACAACAAGGACTAAAGGCACATCTGTTGCTGCGGGAACATCCGCTTCTACGGCAAGAACATGCGGCTCAGCCGGAGCTTGACGTTCCCCGGCAAGCTTGCCGGAGCAAAACTTGTCGGGAGCGTCTGCTTCAACGGAACAAACCCTATGGCTTGCCGGAGCAGACTGCCCCTCAGCGCCCTTGGTGTTGATCTTGGGGACCTTCTTGGCGGCGGCATCAGGGAGCTCTGCCGGAAACTAGTCACCAGAAATCAACTTCCTCTTCTTGCTCTGTCCAGTTGATGGCGTTACGGATGGTTGAGTCAGCTTGAGCACAAAGATCCCTGGTTCCACAGGTAACCTGAGTGCGGCGCACTTCGACAGGCCATCGGCAATGTCGTCCTCAGCTCTTGGAACATGCTCCATCTGTAGGCCGTCAAAGTGCTCTTCTAGCTTTCTCACTTCATCAACGTAAGCTTCCATCAACGGACTCTGGTAATCCTTGTTCACTTGGCGGACGACAAGCTGCGAGTCACCCCTTACGATGAGCTTCTTGATCCCAAGGTCTGCCGCGATCCTGAGACCGGCAAGCAAACCTTCATACTCAGTGGTATTGTTTGTTGCCTGCTCCCTGGGAAAGTGCATCTGGACTACGTACTTGAGGTGCTCTCCGGTGGGTGCGACAAGTAGCACGCCCGCACCGGCGCCTTGCAGCGAGAAGGCACCATCAAAGTACATCAGCCACTCTTTGCTCGCTTCTTTGATGGGGATGCTCGTTTCTGGAATTTCTTCATCTTGTGTTGGCGTCCACTCTGCTATGAACTCTGCCAATGCTCTACTTTGGATAGTTGAAGTGCTTTCGAACTTGAGGCCAAAGCTTGACAGTTCCAGTGCCCACTCGACAATCCTGCCTGTTGCTTCTGGATTCTGCAGTATCCTCTTCAGCGGAAAACAAGTGACAACTGTGTTCTCATGTGCTTGGAAGTAATGGTGCAGCTTTCTCGAGGCCATGAGAAGGCCGAAAAGCAATTTCTGCACACCAGAGTACCTTGATCTAGCCCCCTGCAGAAGGGAACTGACAAAGTAAACTGGGCGCTACACCATTCTCTTTTGCATCTCCTCCTGCGCCTGCGCAGATCCATCCTTGTCAGGACCAGAGCTTGTCGGTGAAGCCCCCTGCTTGTCGCTGGATGCATCTGCCGTGGTTGCTGGCTCATCATCCGCCTTCCTCTCCGCTACTAACGCAGCACTAACCACTTGATTGGTTGCCGCTATATACAGCAGCAACTTCTCTTGTGGTTTAGGTGCGATAAGTGTTGGAGTGGAGGACAGGTATCTCTTCAAGTCCTGCAGCGCAGCCTCCGCTTCCGGAGTCCATTTCATTGGACCTGCCTTTTTCAATATTTTGAAAAATGGCAGGGCGCGCTCAGCAGACTTAGAGATAAACCTGCTGAGAGCAGCCATGCAACCGGCAAGTCTTCGTACATCCTTGACGCGCTTTGGTGCTTCAATCTGCTCAATGGCCCTGATCTTGTCGGGGTTGGCTTCAATTCCCCGCTGAGACACGAAGAACCCGAGAAGCTTGCCGGAGGGGACTCCAAACACGCACTTCTCGGGGTTAAGCTTGAGGTTGATCTTGCGCAGATTCGCAAAGGTTTCGTCTAAATCTTGAATCAGAGTTGCCTTGTCCTTGCTCTTGACCACTATGTCATCCATGTAGGCTTCCACATTTCTGTGTATTTGTGGCTCAAAAGCGTCATGGACTACCCTTGCAAATGTTGAACCAGCATTCTTTAAACCGAAAGGCATCCGTACAAAACAGTAGGTGCCACATGGAGTGATGAATGCGGTCTTCTCCTCATCCTCTTCTGCCATGAAGATCTGATGGTATCCTGAGTATGCGTCAAGAAATGAAAGCAAGTCACATCCGGCCATGGAGTCAACAATCTGGTCGATGCGCGGCAAGGGAAATGGGTCTTTGGGACAAGCTTTATTGACATCGGTAAAGTCGATACAAAGCCTCCATTTCCCGTTCGCCTTGCGCACGACTACAGGATTGGCCAACCACGTGTTATGGAGCACTCCTCTAACAAGGCCTGCTGCTTCCAATTTCTTGATTTCTTCTGCGATGAATTCTTGGCGCTCCACTGCTTGTTTCCTGACTTTCTGCTTGACGGGCCGCGCGTGAGGACAGACGGCAAGGTGGTGCTCGATTACTTTCCTGGGAACACCGGGGATGTCAGACGGTTGCCACGCAAACACGTCGACGTTCGCCCGCAGGAAAGCAACGAGCGCGCTTTCCTATTTAGGGTCGAGAGTGGCACTGATGGTGAAGGTACCACCAGTGCCGTCCTCCTTGGTGGGTACCTTCTTGGTCTCTGGCGGAGCCACCCTTGTCTTCTTACACTTGCCGGTGGAGCTCGATAGTGCGTCCTCGACGATAGCGCAGCACTCCGAAGAGGTGCGCTTGCCGGAGTGGGCATCAGAACTCTTGCCAGACATGGTCTTCTTCTTCCCCCCGGGATGTCGGGGAAACTGATCCACGAACACCTATGGGATCGGC